>NW_027122994.1:22201-22543 GCF_001457755.1 Trypanosoma equiperdum | reverse complement strand
CCCCCCCCCCCGATACTAGTGACCCGCATCGGAAATATATGTGTTCTCTTCGATGTGTCTTAAAGATATAAAAGTGAACGTCGAATTCGAGGGGCTCTCACCGATGTCGTCATAATCAGAGCATTCATGATATAATCAGCACGGACCCAAACGTGACGCTCCATTGGAGTAGAAAAGGATTATGTGGAACCAGTTCGAGTACAAAAGCGAAAATGATGATGGATCCACAGTTAACAAACGTCTGGCTTTGTTAGTACGATCCATTGTATTAGCAAATGCCAGTTTCCCACGTCGAAACGCTGTTGCACAATTCGCTATTATTGTTGCAAAACCTGATTTTAC
>NW_027122994.1:12680-22188 GCF_001457755.1 Trypanosoma equiperdum | reverse complement strand
TTTTTTTTTTACCTTCCCACATCCATATTCTTCTCTTCAACTTCACGTAATTTTCGTCGTCATTTATGAGGTAATTTTCTTTGTTTCTTCCACTACTGGCTTATCCTCAAGGTCTTTACGCGCTTCCTCAATCAAATCAACAATTTGTGTGTTCATTGGATGATCTTCTCTCCCCTTTTCAAGTAACTGAACCACCTCTTTAAGTTTGTTCAACATACGTAATGCAAAGGCCCCATGTATATACCCCTGTATATTCCCAGATACTTGAACAGCTTCATTTGCGCATTGGACGGCTTCTTCGAACTTCCGCTGATGCACGAGAATCCCCGCTTTCATTCCTAGTAGGCCACCGTGGCGTGAAGGCTCAACCACATAATCCAGGCATACGTCCACACACCGCACAGCACTGCTCAAATCACCGTTTTGTACGTTGGCGAGTGCCATTGCAGACACCACCCTTATGAAGAGCGTAACATCCATTGGTTCATGCTCCTCTTTTGCCACCATTATAACAGGTCCAGACTTCGACGTATCCGATGGCTTATCATCCGAGGACGCTTCCTGCAAGGTGGCAGCATCGTCAGAAACATTTTCTAATGTGTCCTTTCCTCGAGTCGTTTTACTTATGTTGGCACGCTTACCAACGCGTAACGAGCAGCCACTGCGCTCTACCTCTTCTACAAGTTCACGAAAATTTTCCGTGAAGTTAGAGACCAGTTCATGCGGCTGGTGCCCACCACTCATACTGGAACATGGATAAAGCAAGTAACTTAGTGGCCGTTGGGCGATAAGGTCTTTGCATCCGTACTCTTGGAGGATTTTGTCCAGATGTGGCGCGATACTCGGCGTCGGCCGCTTGTTTTCGATCTCGCGCAAGATTTTATAACCAAGTTCAACTACAACATCACGTGCAGTATTCTCTTGCAGCACGGCGCGCTGTTCCTGAAGACTTTCCTCAATCACCTCTGGCACATAACTTTTAACGCGTTCATCACGGGTTTGTGGCTTATTCCACAGCGAAGTAAAGAAATTATTTTTATCGGATTTGAAATTCTGAAAGAATCCGCCCCTCTTCCGCAGCGTGCGGCGAAGCATATAATTTTGCTCGAAGTCCTATCAACAATGAGAATAATTACAGTTATAATAAGGGGGGTTGTAGTTCCCTTGTTGTATTGCTCCTAATGTTGTTTTGTGCCTTTATCTCAAAGAAGTACGTAACGAAAGAATTTAGTGAACACCACCGAGCCAATACACGAAAAAAAAACAAAAGCAATGTGAGTCAATAGCAACAGAGCATAGCATGAGCATTAGCAATCACTACGATACGAAAAGTTATTGTGAAATCAACAGGGAGTGTGTATAGGAGCGTTTTTTTCAGATTATTGCCATTATTAACAAATTGTTCGGGAAGCGGGGATACGTTTCTAAGTGTGGGTTCGTGCAACTGCCGGTTGCGAAAATATGAAAACAAATGGTGAATGTCATTGTCCATCGCAATATTAGGGGGAATCCCATTCATCGGTGAGGAAACTACCGGCTTTATCAAATAAACACATTAAACCTCATTTTTTTTTTTAAAGCTCTCCTCAGCTCAAAAAGGGTCGAAAGCATATTTTAACATAAGATGCAAAGTTTGTCACCATATGAAGGACTTTCATTTGAGGTGAAAGCCCATGACACAGTATGAAATCCTCACCAAAAATGGGCACGCATGAGTACGGAAAGGAACGCAGAGGTGGAATCTCGCTGCCGTTGAATAAATCCAAAAGTGACTAAAAGCACCATACTGGACGACCTAATAACAGCTGAAACGTTCCCCATGCCGTGCTAATATCATCGGTGCGAGCGGGTTGAACATTTTACCTTTTTTTTTTTTACTTCGGTGCCTCATTTGTTGTTTTCAATTACACAAACAAAGAGAAAAGAGGGAGAAACACATGGTGTTATATATTTTAATGTGTGCGTGTACATGTTCAAAAAAAAAATAAACAGAGCAGAACAGAAGAAAATGCATTAAATGTGTGGTTAATGTGGCAACATGAGAGAAGGGAGACACATCCAAAATTGTGCGCGCGAATTGGTCTTATTTTCAACTGGCAAAAAA
Source organism: Trypanosoma equiperdum (assembly GCF_001457755.1). Lineage (NCBI taxonomy): Eukaryota > Euglenozoa > Kinetoplastea > Trypanosomatida > Trypanosomatidae > Trypanosoma > Trypanosoma equiperdum. The sequence continues at coordinate 20,084 of NW_027122994.1, read as the reverse complement.
TTAAAAAAAAACTAGCACCCTCTCCCACGTGTGGACGCAAAGGACGAAAGGGGAAAGGTTCCCATAGCAAAAAAAAACAAAGCATCGTGATCATCCACCTAGATGGTGGGACAAAAAAAAGGTTTTTGACATCAAATCACGTATCGTTAGTAGGCGACATGTATTCGGAATCCATTGCTTGACACCAAACTACGTTTCCATGCTCCAAATTTAGTGGTCCTTTTTGTTTCAGTGCGCTGATTATTCGGTCTAAAATAAGACCGTGCATGGACTCACATACCCTTGAGGATGCAGCCATGCTGTTCGTTACACCATATACGGGAACTATTTCTGCATTGTCTTGTGATAACCTTAACTGTCGTGTATCACAAGTAGAGGAAGTCTCATTACTGTACGATTCACTAAGATCCCGTACGGAGGTTGAGTCACCGGTAGCTGGGTCACACAAACTGTCATCAATACAATGGAGCTGCATGGCACTGCTGTCACCTCGTAACACTCGGAGGTGTTCCCCTTCAATAGCCCTCAACCGACACTGAACCCATTCCAGAGCACCATTGTAATTATCGGTATAGGAAAGAGGAAGTACACTGCGATACGTGGAGACAAGCCGTTCAACTGCAAAGTTGCGAGACATTTCATCAGAGCTGATATGAAATGCCACTGCAATAACACCACGTTGGGATTGAAAGCTATCCAACAGGTAATTGTGGTACAGTGAGAGGTCAATAAGACTCCCCTCCACTATGAGAACTTTCCCCTCCACTAACGCTTTTTCTACCTCTCCTTCCACTAACGAGCGAATGGCTCTCGTAAGCGTTCGCCACAGCCGCACAAAATCATCAACCGCTAACGTGTCACTCAACCATAGCGAATGTTCGCTTACACATGGTAACACTCTTTCATCGGAAAGCTCAACCAGATCACCGCGCAGAGCACTAGATGGGTACGCATGGTGCGTTGCTCTAAGAATATCGAGCAACAAGTCCGTACTGACAATGTTGTGCGTATTCAGTCTCACACTCAGAGAACGTGCCATAGAGGTTTTGCCACAGCACCCACTCCCGGCCATGAAAACAATAAGCGGGGTGCGCTCAATGAAAAAACGAGTCATAACCGGAAGAAGGCGTGTAAACGCGGCCCCGTAACCGTGTTGCGCCATTGTTGAGAGAGTGGCAGCCTCCAGCTCCCTCTGCGATATATCAAGCCTTTCCTGATCCACCAACGATTTCTTTAGCGCAAGGCTCACGCAAACTGCCGCTGTGGTTGGTAACTTACATGCTGTAAGCATTTTTGACAGTATGAAGCGCGACAGTATATAGTAATGCTCATCATCGAGATGAACTTTCACCTTAACTCGGTCATACTTTGAACCCATTTAAATGTTCTTTCAGCACACCCCCGCTACTTTGCAATGCTGCTTTTTCCCCCCTCTGCACGCTAAGAATGAGTTCCAACACACAGTGGGTTCTACCGACCAAAAAATGTAAATATGTTTGAAAACCAGTGAAAAGGGAAGCAGCATATCAGTCAATGCTCACAGATGGTATCTCTGCAATGTGCACGTGTACACAGCAACACACGCATATGAATCTAACCATACACAGACATCATTGCCGAGTCTGATATCGTAAGTAAAAGTAGTGATAATTTCATTTTAATATTGTTACCGTTATGTTTTAAAATGGTATGTACGATTAAATTTCGTGTGAGTAACCTGCTGTCAACTGCATGCCTGGGAGTTAGTCGGCCCTCACATCCTCTTCTCACCCCACTCTATAATTCATTCGCTCACTAATTTCTCCCCCTCCCTCTATTATTTCTCCCTGATGCAGGTATCGAATCGTAACTCTTTCTTCCATTCCCTGTTTTTTATGCGTTGTGCGTCTGAGATTATTTACACTCCCACCGGCTCATGTTGGTTGCTGACACACTCAAAACGTCGAGAAAGGGGGGGGGAGACGTATGGACGGGAAGGGGGAGGGAGAAAGAAACGAACAAACAAACAAGAGAAGCGGCAAACTAATAAAAATCAACAATTTTGGTCGCAGCTTATGTGTGGAAAAAATGTACGATGCAAACCCCTGCTCACACAAACACAGATAAACAAGCAGACGTTATACCACCACAGGTGCGGTGAAGACTATAAGAAGTGGAAATAAGCAGGGTCTCCCTCCAGTAAGCTTCACGACAAGAACACCAACAACACCGAGAAATATACAGTAAATTTAGTTGAATGTAGACGTTAGCCTTCATGTACTGTGAGAATTAACAAAAAAAACACAATAAAAAGGAAGCACTCCGATATCCTCCTAAAGAAAGACTACTGATGAACGCACTCGGCTGTATGTTGCTTACGACCACTGCGGCGGCGGCCGTTACCTTGCTGTGATCCACCTCCCCGTTCTGAGTCCCAGTTGCTATGTAATGCCTCCTCCATTTCCCGTACGCCTCCTCGAAGCACAGATGCTGTGACAGTTTTGTCAGAACCGCTGTCTGGGTCTTTCTTCTTTGGTTCTCCAAACGCTTTCTTGACAGCTTCCTTTTGCTGATCCGTGAGGGTACGGGGCAATTTGAGTTTCGTAACGATGTAGAGGTCTCCATTACCGCCACTGGAGTTCGGCATGCCCTCACCAGCCACCCTCAAAACACTGTTCGGCTGCAGCACAGAACTTTTTGGTGACTTCACAGTAATTGAACGACCATCAAGCGTTTTCAGTGACAGATCAAACTCCAACAACGCTTCCGAAAGGGTGACATCCCTCTCCACCACAAGATCATTTCCCCGACGCTTGAAGACATTGTGTTCTTCGACTTCAACATGCACGTGTAAGTCACCGGGCTCGGCCTCAGGCATTGTGCCACCCTCACCTCGTACAACCAACGTGACGTCTGGCGGTACGCCAGCGGGAATGTCAATGCTTACGCTTTGCACGAGGTGCCGGTAGCCCATGCCTTTGCACTTGGGGCACTTGTCGTCGGGTTTTGCGACGGTACCCGCTCCACCACAGCGTGGGCACTGTGACACTGTCTGCTGTACCATACCTGGTCCAAAACGATGATGCTGCACGACGTGGCCGCTTCCATCACATTCAGAACACTTTGGTTTTTTCTTCTGACTCTTCGTTCCGAATCCACGGCAATCTGAGCAAACAACTGGACGATTAACGCGAGGGGATTTCGACGCACCTTTATAGACCTCCTCCAACGTCATCCTCAATGTAACCTCCAGCGGGGGCACCTGAGGTGGGCCGGCAGACCTATTACCACCAAAACCTCCCATGCCACCTTTGAAGAACTCCGCAAAAATATCTTCCGCACTACGTCCACCAAAGCCACCCATGCCGCCACCCGCGTTCATGTTGGCTGCGGCTTCAGAACCGTACTGATCATAAATGCGGCGCTTCTCCTCGTTACTGAGGCATTCGTATGCCTCTGCCACTTCTGCAAAGTCCTCTTTATTACCACCTTGATCAGGGTGGGTCTCGAGGGCGCGCTTGCGGTACGCCTTCTTAATGTCACTTTGACTGGCGGATTGACTGACCCCCAATATTTTGTAGTAGTCTTTGTTACTACTAGATTGGCGCTTGGAAACATTCGCAAAGGCTGCCGTTGCTGCTGTTGGCGGTGCCGCGGCAAGGCGTCGCCAAATCGAAGAGACGGACGTGAACCGCAACATGAGGGTTATCTAACAACAAATTCGAAGGCTCGCAGTCTTCTCTTTTCCTTTAATAATTCGGTGTTCGTATGTGGCCCTGATGCGCACGTACCAGTTCCGTTTCTCCCAGCTCTTTGTCAAGTTAGAAAAGCAATAATAATAATAGTAATAAAGCTTCTTCACTTTTATCTTTTACTTCTACTGTTTATTATGTCCCCTCCCACGGTCAAAGCTACGGTCCAGTGGTTTATTCACCACCTTAATCCACAGGCTTCCGAAGGAAAGAGGTGTTTAAACTCTTTCTTCCTCCAGAACAGTAAAAGGGAATGGGATCCGCACCTGTACAACCTGCTGCAACTTGAAATATATAGGTATTTATATTGACCTAGATTGGAAACCCTTTCACTTTTTCGTTTCCCTTTCTTCTCCTAAGGTGGAGCTTCAAAGGAATACTCAGCCTCTATTCGATGATGGAAAGCCAAGACAAGAAACGAAGATTATATGATAAAGTAACGACAAAATGCGGTACAAGCTATGTATGACGAAAAATTGTTAATAACAAATGTATAAATACATTTTTGTATAACCGCATGCAAGCATATACGCCAGTAACACAACGCTGAAATGACTGCGACGGATCAAAAATTTACAATAACTACCTTCTTTTGTCATCCAGTGCGGTAACGCACATTCACTGGATCCCTCCATTCTCTTCCAACAAACCCTTCAAAAATTAAAGGATAAGAGAAAGAGAGAGCCGAAGAAGAGGCGTATTTGTTGCTGATATCCGCTGTCCCAGTAACAAAAAAAAACCGTTTCGTTCAATGTAAAGAATTTTCCCCCAAACGTTTCTGTTGCCAAATAACTTTGTGACAATTGGCGCTGCTATGGGGGCCACCACAGTGCTTGCACGGGTTAGTGCGAAAACAACTGGTGCCCGTATGCCCGAGTTGACCGCACTTTTCGCACGTTAAGAGCTGCGGATGTTTCTTGAAGCAGTTGCGTGCGGTGTGACCGACTTCCCCACAGAAAGAGCATTTTGCCTTCCCATTTTGCTTTTTGAAGCATTCAGCCTCTGTATGCCCCTTAGCCCCGCAGAAGTGACAACCTCCACCTGGTCCAATGTACCGTTCGAGCCACGCCCTATTTACTTCAGCAGGTGTGGCATCTGCCTCCGTTATCACTGGTTTCCCCACGGCGTAATGTTCAACATATTGGGCAGTGAGTCGCTCCACTGCAACAACATCCACTGGAACATCTTTGTTTCCCACAAGGTAATTGGAAAGCAGCAAAATGTGCCGCACATCACCCGCAGCGTACTCAAGGAAATGGTCCGGCAGGGGTCGAATGTCCCAAACGGGGCGGTTGCCAAGTGTCATAGCGGTTTGAACTGCAGAGTCTCCTTCCTGTCGTGTGAGGCCAGCGACACTCTTCAGCACGTACCCCATTCCCGAGCGGCGGTTTACACTGCGCAATTTCCACTGAATGGCAGTGAAGAAAACTTGCAGATCTAAAACACCCTCCGGTTTTACCCCAAGTTGGCAACTGAGTGCTTCCACATCACGTCTGCAGTCAAAGAACAGCTTCCTTATCTCTCTATCACTCAGTAAGGATTGCATGTCTTTGACAAACACATCAGGTGTTAGGGTGAGAACGTCGAACAAAAACACTACAGGTTTGGCATCTGAGCATGCCTGAACCAGTGATATACGTCCAAGCTGCTTCGCTTGGTCCGTTGTACAAAAAGCCTCGATGTCCAGAGCAATCGAGCGAGCACCTTGTAGCGAAGTAACAGCCTCTTTTAGTTTCTCATGTGTATCTACGACTCGGTATGGGTATTTCAAAATCATTGAAGAAGAGGACGTTGCTGATGATGTACTCAACGGCTGTGTAGGCGCGGTGCAACTTTTGGCATCTGTCCCCAAGCCACTGGCTGGGAGTCGAACGATCCGCGAGGTTCTCCATAACCGCACGATTCCTATAGTCCTGAACATGTCGCTGATATTTCGCCTTTGTGCTAGTAAAATGTTTCATACAACAGAAGGGAATAGGGATAATAAACACTAGGGTATGTTTGTGTGGTAATCAACGGTAGACGGCTATGTAAATACAAGTAGGCCGACGTCGTTTACTTCCCATTCACCAATCAAGCGATCAAGCAACTCCCTATGTGAATAGTACGATTTCAGTTGTCCATTCAGCATCGGGAAATTCTGCAAAAAATAACAACTATACCAACAAGCAAACACTGCGACGGAGTGCCTCCAAAAAACAGAGCAACCGTAATGATGATCACATACACGTTCACAAAGGAAAGGGGAGATGATGATACACACCTATCATATTTACGTTACTCTCAGCATCTCCACGTAATTTTTCACCATGAAAAGGAAAACGCCCTCGTTACGCACTGACTCTGTTGTAGGCTTTTCCTCCACCCACTTTTCATACGTCTCCACCGTCGGCGGGCGACCAAATATCAAGGATTCTGGTTGAAGCAGTAGTGAGCGTGGTTTGTCAAAGTCACGAGGGCCGTCAAAGTGCAGCACCACGAGCGCCGCATCACTTTCCTTGACAGACGGTGCGGGTCGTAAAATACGGCACGCCATTGACGACAATATATTATGCAGATAAAATGGAGTTCGAATGGCATCGATGTGGCGAATTGAATTCCGATAGTTACCGAACCAAACGTTTCCAGGACGTATGCCCCAGCCCCATTCATACCGTGCTGACCCATATACCCGAAGGGCACTGCCCGGGGGTATAATAACGTCCACATCATGTGACGTCCAAGATCGCATCAGCACCTCTTTCACAAATGAACATCGTGAGCGCAACAGTGGCGCAAATGTTACTACGGTGGCATTTTGATCCCGTCGTAGAGGAATGACAACATAATCGTGACCATCAAAGGCCTTCGTTGGTTTTGGTTCGTGGTAAAACCTCCCGCTGGGCGAATACTCGACATAAACGTGACGAAGACGACCTAACCCCTCAAATTTCCTCTGCATCTTGTTTACCATGTACCGCAGTGAGGAAGGCATTTTATGATGCTTAATGCGATCTCCTGTTTCCCATGGTGCCTTCATCAACTGAATGTCTTCTGCATGATCCGAAATAATTGCAATATCACTGTAAAAACCGATATCTACTCCTTCTGACTGAGCCTGGGATTCGGCAAACGCAACCTTTCGAAGGTCCACCTTTTGTCCATACAATGCAATCCAACGTTTCACTTCGTCCAGCAATGCGCCACCCTCATCACCCGATAATACATCAGGGGAGACAAATAATCCCGTAACTTTCTTAGCTGTTGGTAACTGTCCCTCCGGTAACGGCCACTCGGGAGGAGTGACGTGGCGGATAAATTCCATATCCGCATCCGTGAGGGGCGGGTAGGCGCCCCCATCGGGGTCCATCAGTTCTTCACGCCATTGATATGCCAGACGTTTACGAGACGCGACAAAACCCCCAGCGAGCACCGCGGGTATTCCAAATCCGATAAACCACGTGCCTGCACCGAGCATTTGTAAACGCTACTTTAGAATACATGCTGAAAACCAGAAAAAAAACCAAAAAAAAGTACGTCGTGAGACAAATCTTATGGTGACGGTGAAAAATAGCAGTTTGAAGAAGAATCTCATTAAACAAACGCGTGATGGCGCAGACTTTTTCAACATCAACATACCGTAGGGGACAGCCGATACTCCCCTCAATAACAAATAAAAAAAATTCCCCTTAAA
>NW_027122994.1:9557-12670 GCF_001457755.1 Trypanosoma equiperdum | reverse complement strand
AAAAAAAAAACAACAAAAAACAGCGGCCGTCAAAAATGGTGCGCGTGAGAGTCACAATGGCGATATATCTACGTGTATAGATATACCAACAAAAGTAGCAACAGTTGGTGCCCACACATAAACATCCAAATTGTCTTTCCTAGTTCCTTAATTTGCAATACTATTGTTAACGTTACAATTAAATGAACAATAAAAATAAAAGTTATGAATGGAAAAAAAAAAAGAAGAAAGTGAGTACTCTTCTCCGAGCAAAATGTAGCCCTGGGATATGTGTGCTGGAGAGTAAGAAAATACCTACCAGCTATGTTTGTCAGGAAATAACACAATTAAAACATTTTTTTTTTTAAATGTAAGAATACAGCGCACCTATTTTTTTTTTAGCGTGTAAAAGGGTTTGAGTTCTTTTTTATTTTTGTCTTTCCCTGTTGTTTTCCCTTCTTCTTTCTCTTTCCCCTCACTGACTTCTTCTGTTTACTTATTCTACCCTTGGTAGCGCATTGCCCAATCTTACGATTGCTACCCCATCAACGAGACCTTCATGCATCATGACACTCGACGCTATGTCTATGTGATGATTTTTTTCTTCCTTTTTATCGCAAAGCAACCCTTGTGAACTCCCTCCCCTTTTTTTCTTTATGTTAATAACAGCATGGAAGAAAGTGCTCAATAATCTCTCAGTCATCCCGGTTTATGTTGCCGCCGGTGCTCCTTTTCAAACGTTCCCTTCACTTAACTGCCGCGACTATATTTCTCGCCTTTATCGCCTCCTCCTCATCTTCACCGCAGCTCTCACCCTTATATATACACAAACAGTTGTAAATGCATACATAATGTAAGTATGTTTGTATGCATATGTATGTGATTGTGTGAATGGATGGGATGTGAAAGTACATTACCACGGATCGTTACTACACAAAATCCCAGTAATTTCCCTCCCCCACCCGCATTTCACTCCGGACGAAAGTTTCCCCTTGACTGATTGATCTCCTCAGGGAATTAAAATATATTCTTGAAAAAAAACAAATTACCTTGGCGAACGCTTTAAGCCGTCGTTACAAAATGCTTCTCCCCATTTGCTCGCTAATAATCTTCTCTCGAACAATTTGCGGACAAGTTTCAGTGAATGGGGGTACGCAGCACAGCCATAAATTCAGTCAAAATCAAAACATGATAAGCAACATAAAACCACAAAACCTAAGGCCAGCTCGATATGACCTACCGGCCCAGTATCAAATAACTGTGCCTCGAGGGCGATTCACTTTGAAAAGGGCATGACACCATCACGGATTGCTAACACGTTGAACACACTTCGGTATTTTGCTTTGCGAAGCGAAGAAGTGCATTACACCACTCCATAATTTGTACTCGCGGTGACACTGTGGCCCAGATATTTCCATGCATGACGGGACTGAGTACAGAGACATCTACAAGAGAAAGGTGGTTCGTATTCTTCGTGACCACAATACCAAAGAGCGCTTGTTTCTCCACTTCATTGAGCGAAGCATATGCAGATTGTTCTAACACCAGCGCTTTCATCCTTTTAAAGAATTCCCAACTCTCAGAATCTTTTACCCAGTCGTCTGAATGCACAGTAACCGTTGGAACAGTATAGGATTTACGGCCATCAGAAAGCGGGTTGCAAAAATGTTCATTTTGTATTGGTAGCATCCATGGGTCAAACGTATACACGCTCTTTACGCTGACTCCCTTCACGGGATTTTGGTTCTCTTCTAATGCAGCCGCGAGTACAGTGGCACCGCCAAATGAATGACCCGCAAGATGTACCTGCAACGGTTTGCTAAGAAACTTGTCAATATCTGAATTAATGTAGCCCAAAGTTGTCCAAAAGTCCTTTTCCGTTAGGCGTTGAAGTGTTCCCCTCACCTCGCTTACCCTTTGTGCAACTTGGGCTTCACGTGCGGGTACCTCCCATCCATAGTCCTTGAGCGGAACTTCACTTTCCTTACCGCTACTGTCACGCATGAAAGAAGCACTATTGTCGCAATGGCCAAGACAAATCACGATTGCACCCCGCGCCGCAAGATCCAACGCAAAGCAACTGTAGAACAAATGGTATCCGGCAAGACCGTGACTGAACACAACAATAGGTGGCACTCTCTCATATTGGTTGAGCAAAGCGGCGGGCACCGCGTTTCGGGACGCACTGATGCGAACAAAGGAGAAATCCCTTATGAAGAAAAATGGCACGTTTGCATACGCCGCCACGCCCCGAAGAAAACGGTCATCTCCAAACGGGACATACGGTAGTCCCTTTTTCTCTGGGACCATATTAGTAGGATAAAACACAGCTACTGGTGGTATGGATTGGGAACGGCAGCCGTTCATATGCACAAGGCCCACGCTATAGCGACCGCCAATGGGTTTCAATAGTGGAAGAGGGCTCACAAGAAATAACACACCGGAGATGAGAAACCCGATAGCAACCATGGCGGTAGACCACAAAAGTGGGAACCCGTAGAAGCAGAGCAGAACCGAAGTAATAAATGTGCCGCTTATGGGAACACAATGCAATGAGGTGGCATAGTCAAAAAGTGGCCGTGTGGGCCAAATTAAGAATGCTTCTGTCGACCATCGGACTACGCGAACAAAATACTTCAGCGCCCACGTTACCATAACAACACCACAGAAGTAAGCCAAAATATACGCAAACGCGAAGGAAACTGCTCACAACTCTATTTATTTTATATTCGAAAAAAAAAAAGTGAACCAACTCACCTATAAGGAAGACTAGGGAATTGAAAAAAAAACAATGATAATAAGAGGAAACTACACAGTTACTTCGTCAAAAGCACAGCAAATGGTACACAAATAAAAGAATAATAGAACAAATTGTCTAATTCCATGAGGGAAAAAATTGTCAAATTTGCAAGCTAACTCATGGGTTTCGACAATTTCTCTTCAAAAGAAAAAAAAAAGAAAGAACAAACAGACACAACGAACAACCCAATTTGTAATAATGATGAATGACCAATTCTTGTACTGTTTTTAAGGAACACACAAGTTAATCGCAGTTGTTAACTGATGTAAGGTAAATTATGACGTACTCGACATGCGTATAAAGATCTATCCTCACGCACATCTTAATGTACAAG
>NW_027122994.1:7735-9514 GCF_001457755.1 Trypanosoma equiperdum | reverse complement strand
TTTTTTTTTTTACAAAGGAAGCAATAAAACGTTCGATAAATGAACGGAGTCTTCCACTCAGTACAAGAATTGTACAACACGACACCAACGTGAAAGAAGTGGCGGCAACGTCACGAAACATGCGGCCTCCAGTGCAAACAAAAAAAAAGAATTAATTCGCGTTGTGTTCCCCTTTCCTAAAGACACTTATTGATAAAATGAAGCAGAAAACTTTCGCTCCGCGTTCTTCGCCTCCGTCTGTTACCATCCAAAGTCACAAAAAGTTAAAAAAAAAAGTACATCGCAACGTCTAAAATGTCTTCCACCATCCCACCACTTTTCACAGCCACGCAGCCATTGAAAGGGAGAAATGAAGGGACCAGAAAAGGAAGAAAAAAAGATAATGCGTGGGAAATTAAAAAAAAAAAGACGCAAAGAAACTGGAGAGCAAATACCAAGAGGTGTGGCAAAGAAGCGATCATACAAATTCCTCTTCTTTTTTTTGTTTTAGTCACTAGCCCCCACCCCCACATGTGAAGAATAAAAGAAGGTTGGTTTTCAGGCTCCACAACAACCGTTCCGCCAAACGCGCAAATGGAGAAGTGGGCGCTAACGAATGAAAGGAATCCCTACCCATGTTCCAGCTTTATATTTCATGTAAGATTCACCAAAGAACTCCACACTGGACAGAACTGTTTCCTCATATGTTATACGCTCCTTGAAGAAACGTATCAAAACAATGGCATACGCCATGAAACAAAAGGGGTTTGCCAATACAAGTTGTGAGAAGAGAGCCGTCCAGAAATACCCAAAATAAGCGGGATGACGCAATATTGAGTAAATACCGTCTGTGACGAGTACGTGATTTGATCTTCGCCTCGTCTCAATCAACAATGAAAAATTACATCCACAATGTGCCATACCACACACACGCACCAAGTAGAAAAATATAGTCAAAACAGCTGCACAGTTCACCATAGTGTAGTTGAGACGAAACAACCAACCCCAACGTGATGTTGCGGAAACCTTCCAGCCTTCAGAACAGAAAAAAAGTTCCGTAAAGAACTCCAACCAGGCAGCGGCACCTGCAACGGTATACTCACGCGAGTGAAATATCATGAATGCACCCGGATGGGCGTCATGCCGGAGGAAATATACGGCCACAAGGAATTCGCTCATATGGAAAAGCACTATTGAACTAATAACATACGCCCCAACGGCGTATTCGGCAACACTTCCGGTGTAATATACGCTATGAATCATTAAGGAAACACCCAGCGTAAAACATACACCGAGATAAAACGATATCAGTGCCACTTCGAGCGCATGCCGATACCCCCAATGCATACGAACAAGTGCACGCGTTTCTAAGCGCTAATACAGCCCGTTTTCTTATTTTTTATTTTTTCCCCTTTTATTCTTCGCCTCAGGTGGTATACTTCGGTTAATACTTCCGTAAATATATATATATATCTTTATATGACTGATGGAGCATTAAAAAAAATAAATGGAGTAGAGTAGAGAAAAAAGTTTTTAAAAATGATGAAAAACAAGAAGCCCTTCTAAAAGCGATTGTTCACGCTCAATTTTTGAATACTCCCGGAAAGTCATAGGTTATGTACAATGAACTAAATATCCTTCGTCCGTGTCAACAAAATTTTTCTAAACGCTAATAGTAATATACTACGAAAACCTACTCATTGAAACACCACTACTTTTCGCTACTCGCCCTTGTAGCCGCTTATCTGACCGAAGCGATCGGCAGACATCCAGTGCAGGATGCTTCTCTTATATATATAT
>NW_027122994.1:4027-7720 GCF_001457755.1 Trypanosoma equiperdum | reverse complement strand
AAAAAAAAAACAGCTACAACCACTTTACGAAGGTTTCCTTTCCCCCCTCCCTTACCCCTTGGGGTTACTTCGTTACCTGATGAAGGAAAGGACTACCCACTGAACCAAAGCAAAGTTGTTCAGGTCAACACACGTGTAATAATTGTCTTGAGGTTTTCTTCTCAAGCACGTTTTTCCTCTCCCTTTTTTATTTTCTAGTCTGTCCTAACACTGTTCCGTCACATCGTTAACCTCCGCCATCCTTTCACATTCGTCACGCTCTCCCCTCACTACCCTCCCCCTCCCTCAAAAAAATAAAATAAAATAAGATAAAAACCTTCCGCCAAATAAATTAGCAAATCAACATGATTAAACATAAAAGGAGCTAACTAGATGAGAGAGAGAGAGAGAGTGAGCCAACAAACCCAAATAAACATCTAGGTAGTGAGAGTTGAAAAGAGATCAGTACTACTACTTAACAGCAGGATCACACACACACATACATATAGGTATATATATATGTATATGCGATAGTGTTCCAGCATTCTTTTTCTTTTGTTTCTTTCATTCTCTTAGTTTCTCCACTCATCGTGGTCGTTACCTTTGCTAGCCCGCCCGAACGCCCACTGTCCTCTGTAATACTCCTCCACCAGTTCATCTGGATAATCATGTACGCCACAGAAGGGCATATATTGCGGCATTCCCTTATTGATGACCCAACGGGAATAACCCGCCTCTTCCAACGCACGCCGTTCCGGGTTCACTAACAACCCCGGTGCAGATACCCACATAGGATCACGGGAGAACACCTCACCATTGTTAATAGGGGAAAACTCGTCATATTTGATATTAAACGGCAGGGGCATACCTAAGCGAGAGTTGTGTCCCCACTCACCTCTTGCCTTCACTTGAGCGGGCGTGTGGGCGGCATTTCCTTGCATCCATTTCATCCACATGGGTGAGGCGGTGTGTGGGGCTTGGCCTCTGAACCAGTGCGGATCAGCAGCTTCAACCATACGCACATGAAAGGAACCGGGGGAACGACGGGCTAGCCAATATTTGTTTCCGTTCTCATCCTTTCCAACAAATATCTTCTCATCTTTTCGTCTCCATGCTTCACCAATGTAGTAGTGGCGCCTAATAGTACCCTTCAACCCAAACATACGAAAGTCGTGCCACCACCACCGAAGTTTATTCCACCATAAGGAGTGTTTCCATGGCACGTCACTTTGGCGGTGGTGGTGTCTCGGAAACGGGTGACGGTCGTCGTGACAACTTGTGTAGATAAAATTTTTCGTACCGCATTTAGAGGATATGGCAGCCATCATACCGTATTTGGTGGCTGCAGGGTTGCGACCCAACGCACCATAGGTGAAGATACTACTCATCCCCTAGTATATAACTATATCAATAAACAGATAAATATTGCGTGGGAGTATATATATATATATATATATATATATGTGATATTGCACGTTCATCAAAGAATATTAGAAAAACAAAAGCGCAAACACGTTTTGAAACTATACAACGGATGCTATAACGTATTTTTAACCGTCCTTTTCATTAGGAAAGGGAAGTAGAACAAGTGCAGAAACAGCGTGCACGCTTATTCGAGGTATGATGCAAAAATAATCAATAAAAATGACGCATCTGCCAGACACATTCTGCTTACGTTATGGATGGAATTGCATCTCACAGGTGGTGTCGTAAAAAAAAAAAATTACCTAAACCCAAAAGCCCAGCGTGCCACACACCAGAATGAAAAAAGAGAAAAGAAAGACCGGAAAGTAATGCGTCAAATGAAACTGCCATGAATGCACTAGGAGTCGGATCTCTTGACAGAGCAATCAGTCCCGCGCACGCTTCCCTGAGCGGAGGGCTTCAACTAGCTTCCGTTCCTCTGTTGCTTCAACAACGTCTGGTACATCCAACGGCTCCTCGCATCCAGGACACAAAAGCGGAATTTCACTTGCATCCGCTCGACTAATTGCCTCCTCCACTCTTTCGTTCAAACATGTTTCACAGAAAAGAGCTCCACAGCACGGGGCTTTCATGGCATTTTTAACAATAACAGAATCCCAAGCACAGAGGAACTGCGGCTTTGCAGCGGCGTCACCACCTGCATCTGGAGTTTCCAACTTCTCAGAGTTTGGGCTATCGTTCCTGTTGTTGCCGCCTTCTGATGGGAAATCTGGTTTGACTCCATCCGCATCACTTGTTGTCACAATCCCAACGAAACTCGCATTGTCTAATTTCCTTTTCACTAACCTGCCATCCCTCGTTACAAACTTCGCCGCCGGGTCATCCATTGTGCACTCAACTAGCATTGTTTCTGGAATACCAGTTGGAAGTGAAAGTAACTTCACTCCTCTTACCCCCTTTGCCGCGGGGCAGTGTTGAATTAAGTGCCCTCTCTTGCCGCAGTTATGGCATATGTAACCTGGTGGCGGAGGGCGAAATGTGACCTCGCGACCCCCACCTCCCATAGCTGCGCTGCGGTTTCGCATCTGCCGCATTCGCCATGCCCCAACTTCATCAATGCCTGTTTCAACAGCAACAGCTTCACTAAGTTGCGCCAACCGCTCTTCCTCAGTGAGTGGCGTTGCCGTATCGCCATTTTTGTTTCCTGCCCGCACGGCAGCGTGACTCATGGCGCTAGAAAGATTCGAAGGTCCTACAGGTTCACGCTCGCGCTTTGGCGGCGGTCTTCCAGTTCCAACATGGCGAACCACTTCCACTACCGTGTATGCAGGGAGTTCATCATTGGGATGCAAGTAATCAGAACTGCCCGAGACGAATATGTCAATTTCATCAGGCGAGCCACTTAACTTCTCTGCGATTGCCTCCTTTATTTCCCGACACGAAATAACGCGATGGGGCACTTCGATAATGCCGACATGATTGCTGGATCGCAACTTGAAGGTAATAGTTGCTACCATGACGAAACCGCAATCTATTACTGCCAAAACAAATATTATCCCGCACGCAGAGGCGTGGATTGGAGAGAAACAATACTATCTGTTTGTCTTGATTAACACCAATTTTTAAAGTTTTACACAGCGTGACGCAACCGCTTGTAAATGAGATCAAAAGGTCAAGGTCAGATTGCTGTGCAATCAGAACCCCCTTTTATTTTTTACACTTTCCCACTGCCTTTCACTTCCTTTGTTTTGGCCCGGTAACAAAGGAACAGCACAAGTGCTTCCTCCTCTACCTTATCACACTAGTGGGAGTGAAATCAATAAGAAGAACCACAAACAGCAGTAATAGTATAAAGGAAGGGAAGGGAAAGGAAACAGGAACAGAACAAAAAGATAGATAATACAAACACAAACGCATATTACATACATAATCTCATCCAAAGTGAAAGAGAAACGAGAAACGAAAAATAAAACGCCCCACTGCTAACAACATTTTTAAAAAAAGAATGAAAAAGAAGGGTGGACGAAACCCCCTTTACTTACGTGAGCAGTAGGGACCATCATCATTTTGCAAAATTCATTCGCCCCTCACATGTTTCACTTTTACCTTTGTATGTGGTCGCGTCCAATTCCTCCCCCACCACGTGCTGAAGCACACAAATACACGAAAAGCATTTCCTTCTTCTACGTCTTTTTTTTCTTTTAAAAAACCTGACCTTATGTTTAATGCACAGCACCTTCAGCTCCCTCCCCTCTTTTTTTTTCCCATTAAGTGCTTCAATAATTATGT
>NW_027122994.1:0-4017 GCF_001457755.1 Trypanosoma equiperdum | reverse complement strand
AAAAAAAGCAACACAAAAAGGGAGCAAAACATCAACTGAAAACTAAAATTTGTTTAGTTGGGATGTGTATTTTTGTGTGAGGATTCATCAGACTCATATCATGCCTTCACTCATACTCTCTCCCTCCCCTTGGTCTTTTTTTTCTCTTCCTTATTCCATTTTCCACATCATAATTTCTCTCTTCTTTCCCTTGTAACTGCGTTTCCTCCTTCACCCAACTGCCTTCTCCGCTTTCCGCCATTCAATATGAAGTCTTATTGTTGGATGCGCAAAAGTATTGTAGCGGTTTCAACATCAACCTCATCGACATTGGCATCGTCATCATCAATAGACACAGTAACGGATAAGTCGTGAAAATGTGTGCGATTCTCCCAGAAGGGTCGCGGGAGTTTCCCACCCGCTTCAGAGAGTTTTTGCTTCTCGATGACGTCCATCAAAGAGCAGTTGGTGTTAGCGTGCTTTGGCAGTCCATTCCACAAACTTCCTTTACCGACACCAATTGCGCTTACCTCACAGCCCGCATTCATCCCAGTTGGGAGGAGGGTATTAAGTTTCTTTTCAAGTTCTGTAGCAAACTGTTGAACGGTAGTCGCCTTCGTAATGGGCACTTCAATCATGTCATACTTGGTGTATCCTTCAGGGAGACAAATAACCTTCTTCTTGTACGTGTAGTCTTGCTCAGGTAAGTAGGTTTTATCAACACGGGTACGATGTTTAAGTGGGGCGTCACGCTCAAACAAAACGTAGTTATTTGTACCAATATCAAGCATGCCATTGCGGAGGCAGGAGACATCGTTGCTCAACAAAGCCTTGAAGTACTCGATGAGGGCAAGTCCAGTGACTGCAGCCGTTGTGGTTGCGATGGCGGGTATAATTTTTCCAGCTACAAGCTTCACCTTGAATCGGTCTTGCGTAGGGATGTCATAGTTGCGGGCTCGGAGGTTGCTCGTTGCGGCAACGAAGTCAATGTGAAAGTTATCATCATCATCTTTTTCGAAGTCCAATGGTACGGTATTCATGTTATGACACTTCTGAGCCAATGCCACAACACTACTCAGGAGGTTATTCAGAGTTTGCTCCTTTGTCGTTTCGTCTTTGGAAACCTCTTGCTTTTCCATAGATTGAAGAAGGTCGTCATCAAGTCCCTCAACAGAGCCAGGTTTGTATTCTGGTACCGTGCAGTTTTTCATAACGCCATTAAGCCAATCCAGCGTGCGATATTGCTGCATCCAGCGCTTTTTGGGGTCATTCAGCCGAGGCTCATGCTTTTGAGGATGAATACCGTACATGCATGCAAACAGGTTTGCAGCAGAAATGAGAAACTCCACAACGTCAGGGTCAGATGACAGGGCTTTTATGTTGACCTCGAGTGGGGTTGGGTACTTGCGGTGTCCAGACCAAAACTTTTCACCATTTTTCTTCTTGGCATCCTTCGGGAAAGAACGCTGTAGGTCAAGAATGCGGTCACGGAAGAGATGAAACATTGTCTCCCACGCACACTGCACGCATTTTTCCATGGAAACGCCCGCAGATAGAGTTGTTACCGTTTTTTGTATGCCTTGAAGAATGCCAAGGTTTTTCTCAACCAAACTGAGTCGTTCACCTGCGCTCTGAGCATTGTTTACCTCATTCTTTATGCGTTCAGTGAACGCTGCTGGGTTTTCCAACAGTTGTCTCACTGTTTGCATTGGGGAAACAAAAAGGTCATCGAACTGCGCCCGCGCCCATTCAGTGCAGTGGTCGGAGGTGTACGGGAAATTGCGCAGCGTGCACATGGGAATACCACCGGTTGTATCCGCGGCACCACCATCTGAGTACGACGTGGTTTTACCAGGAACAACGATATCAACGTTTCCGCCAGTTCCCATCGTTCCTGCTTCCACAAGGATTTTGTGGAAGTTCACGCACTTCTGGTCAACATAGAGTCGAGTTTCCATGTTGTCAAGAGCGTTAACGACCGCGTCCAACCCATTCCAGAACACATCATGGTAAATATGTTCCGTGTTGCTTCCCACATAATCCTGCCGGGCATCAGCTTTCACATCCTTGTTTATACTCTTCATTCGCGACACAGCCACGGCTGATTTCGGTTGGCCGACGTTTTCCTCACGGAAAAGAAACTGGCGACTTAGGTTGGATACTTCGATCCGGTCGTTGTCTGTAACAACGAATGAGCCACGGGGGCCGCAGCTCATTCCACAAAGAGCAAAGTTCTTAATGTTCTCACATCCGAGAGCACCGCAGCCAACCATAAAAAGTTTCAGATTGTTTAATTTTTCAACAAACGTTTTTCCGAACAGTGATATCAGATGCTTGTAGCGATGGTCAACAACCTTATACTCTTGGGGAGATTTCGTGTAAGAAGCGTTGCTAGCGAGGATCGAAGAGTAGCCAACATGAAGCCACTGACAAATTGGTGTATATTTACCTGTAATCTTCACAATCTCTTGTGCAAGAACGGCTCCCCATACGGCGCAAAGAGGTTGAAGTTCTGCAGCAGACACAAGCGCCTGCGAGCAAACAAACCCCTCATCGAGAGTTTCAACGCAAAGAGGAGTTGGTGGTGGAGGTGGTGCAAGGCGAGAAGGAAATTCCTTGTTTTCGTGCTGCAAAAACATAGGGTGATCCACCTTCTCGAGCTTCGCATCGGCAGCTTTGTTCTCCTCGTTGACAGCTTTGGCGAGTGAAACTACTTCATTCGCCTCAGATAGATTATGAAGTTCGGGCAGTCGACCGTGTTTGTCAAAAAATCTCAATAATGCGGTAAAAGTCAGGTGAGATTGAGATTCCTCCGACCCATCCATCATGGAGCTAACAGGTACAAATTGACCCGGGCACGAAAGGGCTTCTGAGAGTGCCCGGAACTTCAATTGCTGGCTTTCCTTCATCTCGTGAAGGAAGCCCGCAGTTTCGTAAGCAGAATAACCTTGGCTTTCCAGTGAGGGATATATTCGCACGGTGTTTGGGGGATCACCAGTGCACACCACGCCCTTGAAAACATTACCATTAATACTTTCTCCATTTGCCTTACAAAGTCCCTTAACTTCACTAAACTTAACTTCCGTGTAATCACGGAAAGCTCCGGGTGTTTGACCCTCTGGTGTTTCGTAGCGCACGCGTGTGTACTCCACTCCACTCTTGTCGCGCTTTGTGAGAACCTCCACTATCAATTTTTGCAGCATTGGCCTTCCATCAGCATCCTTAACAGTGAAGTTGGGGGCATGATCAGCAAAAACGGAAGCAAGTGAACCACCCTGGAAAGCAAAAATAAATGATATAGCAGGTGTTCTCGTCCGACAAAACTGGTCCCACTTCAACAGTGTTTTCGAAGACCAATCCGCCGCTGCAGAAGTATATACAACACAGTTCACTTCACTGACTACAGCTTCATCAATAGCATCGACTGTCCGTACGCGTACATTCGGGTTCAGCTCCGCAACCAACCTCTTTGAAGCCTCCGCCCGAGTCAAACCAGCCTTTATTGTTGTTTCTGTGACGGCAAAGTTAACCCCCATATCCTTCAATTCAGCTTTCTTTGGATCACAAAGAGTAATGGTGTGTACGCCAGCAAGTGCAAGGTTTTTCGCAGTCTCTATACCGACCCCTCCGCACCCAACAACAAGAACCTTGAAAGATATTAGTTTTGCCATTGTCTCCAAACCATAAGTGCCAATCGTCCGACTCTGCTGATCAAGAAACTTGGAATCAATGGCTGAAGAAGCATCACTTGAATCGGCCGTAGCACCAGCCATCTTACTCATTTTGGTAAATCCGTTTATATTAACGTTTCTTGTAGTATCGGAGGAATAATGGGTTAACTCTGTTCGAAAAAGCTTATTACTAGTATGCGAACAAAATGCAGGACAATTGGAAAAGCGATCCCGTTGATGTTTTGGCATGCGAGGCTGAACCAAAAGAAAAGAGTTAAGAAGAAAAGTTAAAAAACGAAAATTAAAATACAAAAAAAATTACGCCAAAAATATTAAATAATAATAAACTTAGTGGCTAACTCTCCTA
>NW_027123433.1:1160-1459 GCF_001457755.1 Trypanosoma equiperdum | reverse complement strand
AGAGTATTGTGAGTATATAAATACTAATATTAATAGTAATGATAATAAAAACAATGATAATGATAATAATGACTGTATAGTTTTGCGACCTTGTACACTATTAATATAAAAGGATGTTTGCGAAAACCAAATTGGCTTCATAAATAGAATCAAAAAATGCCAAGAGTGAAGTAAGTGTCAACGGGTGAGTGGGATGGTAAGTGTAAGAGAGACGCAGAACATGATGAATATTGTTGATGGAAACCCAGAGAGACAGACAGAGAGACAAGATTATGGAACGTACCAAATTTACTACACAA
>NW_027123433.1:939-1150 GCF_001457755.1 Trypanosoma equiperdum | reverse complement strand
TGGTCCAGTGTATAGCAGCAATGGAGTCGCTATGTTATACGCAGAAGAAACAACAGAAGAGAGAGAAAATGGAAAGAAAACATAGAGTAAAACACTTGATACGCATCAGAGTAACACATCACAAGCTTGAGCAGGTAAAAGACTAAAAGTTTGTGTGTAGTGGCGTCTATTACAGGATTTAAGAAAGTACAGGCAGCAGCAAAAATCAACT
>NW_027123433.1:619-929 GCF_001457755.1 Trypanosoma equiperdum | reverse complement strand
ATGACTATTTTCTCTAATATTGGAGGAAGTATAAGAATAAACAACAAATTCAAAGAGACTAGGAGCTAGTGGAATAATGCATTGAAAAAAACAAAGACAAAAATCGATAAAACTGTATTGTGTTATAAAATAGTGTCGAAATAGTAACTTTTACTGGTTTCTATACCAAGGTAAGTTGTCTAAGTTATTGGAAAAAAGCAAGAAGTTCGTTTATTTCGAGAGTAAGCTTTTTCGAAGGAGGGAAATTTTATCTAATTAGTAGATTTAGTTGGCTCGAAAAGAGATAATTTTAAAAAGTGCAATTTATTTC
>NW_027123433.1:0-609 GCF_001457755.1 Trypanosoma equiperdum | reverse complement strand
AAATAGTGTCGAAATAGTAACTTTTACTGGTTCCTACACCAAGGTGAATTGTCTAAGTTATTGAAAAAAAGAAAGCAGTTCGTTTATTTCGAGAGTAAACTTGTGCGAAGGAGGGAAATTTTATCTAAATGGCAAATATAGTTGTCTCGATAAGAGATAATTTTAAATAGTGCAATTTACTTTATCTTAAAGGAGAAAAAACAACAGAGAGTGGCCATTTCTAATCATTATTTTGTAGTTTTTCAGCTTTATCTAATGCAGTGCTGAAAAGAAAGCAATAATGTCTGGAATGATACAGCCCAGCTACATCACGGGGGATTTGAGACTCGAGGAAAGAAAGCTCACCAAAATAACCGGACTTAAATCCAAATGACAGCATGGATCAAAACAAATAATGAGGAGCTAAAGGCGAACTCCAACTTATCTAAGGCAGCTTTCCACTAGCTCACACATGATCAGAACTCACAAAATGTAACAAGGAAAAAAGGTAAAAACTAAATCTCACCACAAAAGATTAAGACAGCTTTACGAAGCAACGTCACTGGAATGCGCCGCTAAGACGTGAGTGCAGATAACTTCTAGAAGTGTGACAGACACACGCTTGGAAGT
>NW_027123451.1:146848-147065 GCF_001457755.1 Trypanosoma equiperdum | reverse complement strand
ACAAAAGGGAAGGGAACACCGCCACGAAGAAAAAGGTGCAGCACGTGGTGGGGTGTCGTATAACATTTTTAGAAGAAGCGCAGCAGAATTCGGCTCCCAAGTAGGTCAACCATTTCATACTATTGCTACTCCACGGAAACTTCCCAATACTCCGCACGCGCGTTACTTTCAGAAGATGCTTCCTTGGGAAAACAGACCTACCTGATGTGAAGCAATG
>NW_027123451.1:146719-146838 GCF_001457755.1 Trypanosoma equiperdum | reverse complement strand
ACACACACACACACACACACACGCGGACACGTCTCGTCCAGGTACAATGCGGACATGATGAAACCTTTTCAGTCCGCAGATATCATTCAATATGCCTTCAACAACACCATTATAATACG
>NW_027123451.1:142014-146707 GCF_001457755.1 Trypanosoma equiperdum | reverse complement strand
CCCCCCCCTGCGAAGCGGGTCCATCCTTAAGTATTGCTCGGACTGGAAATTACCAAGTGACTTTTGCCGTGCAAGCACAACACGGGTAAAACGGCAACCTTTCTATTTGCTACAGGTGGAACCGTCACAAGAAACCCTCACAAGCTCATAGTGTCACAACATTGGTTCTAAGGGACGAGGCATAGATTGCAATGACAGCAAAATACCCCCCAGAGTCATTTCGGTAGGGGAACAACAGAGTCCAAATTGTCGATATCACATATGATCATTTCCTGATTTCATCGAAGGACCGCAAGCCAAAGGAACATGGGTCTTTCTTCCTCCCTCGCTTTGGTCAGTACAGGGGAAAGTAAAAGATGAAGAGGAATAGCAAAGAATGGTCAAGCATACACGACAAAGGTAACACAAATCTGAACAAGGTGAAAACTACCACAAACTCCCTCAGTTTTTTTTTTCATTCCTTAGATCCGCTTTCGTTCGTTTCTCTTCTTATTTTTGTACACTGCCCCCAGCTTTCATTACGTAGCACCATTCGGGAAGCTTTTGACCATCCATGAGCCGACCCGTTGCGTCGAAGATAGGTGAGGTGGCAAGGCATAACACCTGATGGAGTAATTCCAGTGCATATATCTCAACGTTCATGTGCATCAGTTGCTCAGGAAATTTGGGAGGAGGAATAAAGTAAGACAACTCTTTAACACTTTGAAAGCATTCCACGAGTATATGGGAGAACTTTTGTATGGTTGAGGGATCCACTGCCGCAGTGCTTTCGTGACCTATCCTAAAGGGTGTAATACTTTTGCAGCCACCTGCCTCTAGAACGTTTGTTATACCTTGTTCCACTTCTATGCTCGTCGTAAAAAGGGCTACACGCCACCCACCAAACACTGCCCGGGTTGGAATCACCCAATCTCTTAGCAGAGGATTTCTCTCGTACTCATGTAGACGGCCAACAATCCACCGCCCCCGTGCACGCGACTCAAACACGTAACGGGGCGTGACGACATGCTTTAAAGCGGCGCAGCAGCCAAGAAATGCCGCCGTGCGCTCTGTTGCACCTCCGGCTATAACCAAATGAGTTGTTTCTTTGCAGTACGTCCCTCTTGTTACAACTCGTGCCCCAAGTTTCCCTATGGCACTTATAACTTCTTCCCTTTCCTCCACCAGGTGACTAACCTGAAAACACCACTTCGATGGTGACAGTGTCTCTAAGCTCTCCTCAGAAAAGGAACCCTCCGGAGATGATATCGGCGATGGCTCGCGCTTGTAGCGTATCACCTGCGAGGGCATGTCTCCATCGAAATCAGCAGAATTGCCCAGCAATAAACCCATCTGACTATCCGAATAAGTCCTTCTCGCAGGGAGGAGAACCGGGCGCCTACCGCTATCCAGCCCACATGCGGGAACTGCGATTTGCGAGTCGACATCTGCGTATACTGATTGGGAAGACAGGCCATTAAACCCACGCAGGAGGTCTCGCGGGACCACTTCCGAGTGAGACGCTTCCTCAGCCTCGGGAAACTCGACAACAAACTGGGAAACTTGATTTCGGGAAGTATCCTCCAACTGATTAAGCAACTCATCCAACTCTTCGTCGATATCACATTCGCCGTCTTCTAACTGTCGCGCGGAATCCCACTCACCTTCATCACCACACTTCCTGTACACAAACTCTGAAAGCGACTCCATCGTTACAATCCGAGCGGCCCATGTAGCCTTTTCTATTTGCGGAGAAACAAGGACGTTGCATCCCATCTTGAGCGCTGTTTCTGCTTCACTTTCTTCTTCTTCAGCATTAGGCGAAGGAAGCATGAGCACCTTCTTCTTAAGCCCACGTGACACGAGCTTGCTTGTGCGGTCCCGCTCTTCCCTGTTGTAAAGGGAGGAAATGGCGAAAAAGAATCGGCTGTTTTTCCCCACTTGTGGTGTGCCGTGTTCGTCAGAGACTCGTCGTTGCTCCGCTCCCGACCGAATTACACCCCGTAAATTACTCAATTCCTTCGAGTACCGCTTGACTTCACCCGCACCACTCTCCCGCACGAATCCTATGGAGGCATCACGCAACCTGCAATACAACCGCTGCGATATGAATTTCAGTAGAGCCGCCAGCCGCTTCAGAACGTCACCGGTGCGGCCTGAGGGATCATCATCCTGCACAGGCTCCCTCAAGAAATCCATAAGAAGATTGTACGCTGCAGTAACTCCCTCGAGTTCAGAAGACAACTCCTCGTAGAGCTGAGAAATGGCTGGTGGCGCAGTTAACTCCGCAGACCTCCCCACGAGTTTGTCATTCCTGCGGTCCATCCCTTCTGTCATATTTATGGTATATGTGTTTCGACCTATAGACGCACGAGCCACTGCCGAAACGTAACCACAGCCCTTACCTGCTTTGCCTGCCGGTGGCCCCAAGAAAATGAATTTGTGACGATTATTTGTCAATTATACTTGAAGTAAAGGATGTAAGAAAATACAAAAAGGACGTGATGGAGGAGATACGCAAACATTTATGTACTGCGGATATAAACATAACCCTGTGTGTAGGTGTGGCTGTGTGTGCTAGACGCGTGCGTTTAAAAGTTGCTGGCACCTCCCACTCCATTACAACGAGAGAGAAGTTTATGTCCAGCACGACGAATAAAATATGAGAGGGAAAGAAAGCGACAGAGAAAGCACGCGCAAATGATACCAAGAAGGAGACAGCAAGTACACTACTAATTTTATCATCTTCCGACGTGCCCTCAGTCAATCCACCCCTCGAATACGGCACATCAAATGCACGCACCGCAGCCCATTTGTTGCTTGGTTCGTTCTCATAGCATCTGGGTCGGTTAATAGTGCGGGGCTATATGGCCACTGATAAGAAAGATTTGTCGCCACGCAGAGCAAGGCCGACCAATGTCACTTCCAAAATACAATGATTAGAAAGGTAAACACCAACATACCTATCACACCAGCCATGATCAACTTCTGTTTTCTTGCAACCTGCTGCATGCGGTGGACGATACGCCGTGATTCCGTAACGTCATCGTCGACGTCAATCACTACACCGTGGATATGCTTCATAGTTTCTGTTTGTCCCCTCACGACTGAAAGGGTTTCTAATCCCAATTCGTTTGTGCCGTGAAGCAGCGCCTCTGCCTTCTGCAGGGCGCCAGTGCCTTCCTTCAACTTCGTCGTAGTTCCAAGCATCCGCGCGTGCTCCTCCATGGATCCGCCATCATCTCCCATTTCTCTTCCGTTGCCCAAAAGATCTGTTCGGTCCGCCTCCCTCGATTCCTGCCGAAGGCGAGACAACTGTTTTTCAAGCGCCACCAGCTTTCCGCGGTAGTCCTCCAGACGGCGCTTCACTTCCTCCTTTGCCGAAGCGGGCTCAACTTCATTGCTTTCGTACGACATGTTCGTAATAAGTTCACGGAGTCGTGTGAGACTTTGTTGGAGCGAATGGCACTGTTGGCTGCGGCTCTGTGGCCCCGCGGCTGGCGGCGCCTGATACGAAACACCGCTTCGTTGTAGGGACTCCTGCAGGCGGGACGCAACATCGTTTGCCTCCTTTAGAGTTTCGTTGAAGTCGTTTTCGTACTCTCGCAAAAGATCAGATGACATCGCTTCTGGCGAGAAACAAAGCAAAAAAGAGCTGATTGCGATGCCTCAAGGCAAACAAGCAAGAAAGGAGCTTGGCGTGTGGAAATATGAGGAGTTGAAAGGAGAAAAGATGTGGGTAGGAGGTGATAATAATGTAAAGTAGTAAAAACAACTGAGAAAGCTAACATAACCAACCTTGTTTGTTATCAAAATTTGGGGAAATTTTCGAGTACGTACACGTTTAAAGTGAGAACGACAAGAAACTTTTTGGGTTGTTTTCCTCTCCCTTGGTTTTCTACCTTCTTCATTCATTTCCACACTCTTGCATGGAAAAGAAAATGCGGGTTTGAGGTTTGTGTAAGTTTTCGTGGATGGGTGAGCAAATACGAGAGCAGAATCAACATTCCATAAAACACACCCACAAATACCACCGCAGAAACGCGTGCACAAGTATGCGTTAAATGGCCCACTTTCTTTTTTTCTTTAGATACCGCTCTTTTTTCTTTCATGTCTCTCCGCTCGCTTCACTTCCTTCCGCATCACAACAACAACCACCCGATGAGAAACTTTTTACATTCTTCACATGAACATAACACGCCCAACAGTGATAACCATATGTTCAGTACAAATTTTCGTTTCCTTATATATCCTTTCGCTTTCCCACCATCTCCTCTTACTACTCTTACCCCTTCCAATATCATCCAAAGAACACACGCAGAAAGTTCCTGCACAGAGAATCAGCAACAAAACAAAAGGAAAAATGGAAGTGAAATGATACCGACGACGACGACAAAAACACCGTAGAGACACACACACACACACACACACACAGAAACAGGAAAAAAAAGAAAGAAAAGAAAACAAAGAGATGTTTCCTCATCTTTTCACTTTTCGTTTGTATTCACCTAACCTACACTTGAAACAACTTTTAATTTTTTCAAACAAATAAACACGAAATATCTCCATCCTTTCCCACCACTTGTCATTCTGCAATAGATTAGTTTGGTGGCGTTAGTGTTGTGTTTACGGTCGGTGCCGTTGCTGGATTTCATTTTCATTGCTTTTTTTTCCTTTCAAAAATGTTTGGTTCACTTTTCTTATTTTTTTTCTT
>NW_027123451.1:134013-141998 GCF_001457755.1 Trypanosoma equiperdum | reverse complement strand
TTTTTTTTTTGCCCTTTCCCTTTTTCCCTCTCTCCCTACTCTCATGCACTCATAAGAACGTGACAAATACTCATTATTTTATTCATCTTCAACTCATTCATTTATTCATTTTCCCTCTCGAGAGTAAATGAGAGGGGGGAAAGAAAGAAAAGGCAAAATGGAGTGTGTGTAGTAACACCTCAAATATTTATATCAACAATAAGCATGGGTAAACATTTTTTTTTAATTACACAAGGAAAAACAATTTAAAACAAAATTGAAAAGCAAAGCACTTCAACAACAACATCAGCACGGCATGGTAGCAACCGTATATATATATATATTTGAGTGTGTACAAACAAACAAAACAAAAAAGATGATTGTGCGGGAAATTTGAAGCGCTGAGTAATAATAATAAATAATGATAATAAGTGTTTTAGCAATGGAACTGCTTGTAAATCGCACGCTCCACAATACCATATGGCGGCAGCAACAACATCGGTTGTGGAGAAAAAGGAAAACGAAGATAAGGGAAGATAAACATAAGGGATGGAATATGAAGCATTGGGAGAGAAGAGAGCTGTACAAATATAATGCCTAAACAAGAACGAAACAAAACAGAAAAGATACGAACCCACGAATGTGATGGTGCTACGCGCATCAATTTTCTTCTTGTTTCTCCTTCTTCACTTTCTTCATCAACCATGTAACTACTTCAAAAGATATCAATATCAAGTCGCCATTTTCATTTCATTTCTTACTTTCTCTGAATGTTTAAAACGGTGAAGCTGCCCACAAATCCACTATGAAGAACAAGACAAGCAACAAGCAGCGATACCGAGATAAGCAGAAGAAAAGAAAAATGAAAAAAAAAATTTGTGCCTTTTACTTAAGCCACCAAGTCCCGCATATATTTTACGACCATATGCCCCCTGTTTTTTTCTTTTGCTTCACCTCCTTGGAAATTACTCGCGATCAATCACGTCGTACCAAGAAAACTTTTTAAAAAAAACATCAAAAAAAGGAAAATCAACATTTTTCCTCAACCCCACCGCTGAAAACGCCACCACCGCATCCGTAGAAGCATAAATAATTACTTTAGTGTGCCTCAGTTTTTAAGTTCACTGCAGCCGCGGTGCCGGTACATATGCAGATCCCACGACCTGAGGAAAATGGTGAAAAAAATAGGAAAAAAACGTAAATCAAGTAGACATATTCACATTAGTCTAATATCCTTTTCATATTTCTCCCTGATGCTTCCTTTCTGTTTTTACCTCCTTATACAAAGGAGTGAAACAAAAAAAGAAACAGAGACTTCGCCACCTTGTAGGTCTCTTTGTTGCTTCTTGTATAGGGCATCTACGTGTCTCCTCCTTCTTGTTCAACAAACAAAAAAAATTCATGCCCTCGAAATTTAATTGCCCTTCCCGCTAAACTGTTACTTTCCCCACTGTCGTACGTATATATACGATTTCCCTCCCGTTCGTCTATATATACATATATGTTTATGTATATGTATATATACGTGTGCTTCACTCCTTTGCTTCCCTTATTTTGACCTTCTTCCTCCTCCTTCTTCCTCTTATTGTAGTGAAGAGGGAGGGAAATAAATATCTCCGCTTCGGTTCCTTCCATTTGCACTATCATTGACGAACGGACCCATTTGGCTGCCCTACCATCCACTTTCAAAACGCAGTGCGCTCTCCCCCTTTTTCACTTTTCGTCTACCCATCTGTTTCGCTGTGATTTCCTCTTCAAACAACCTCTTGCGTGCATACGGGGCACTTCTTGTTTTTGAGGAGCCATTCCCTGATGCAGGTGCGATGGAACACATGTTTGCACCGGTTTAACTCAACCACAGCGGGCGCCGTTTCTGCGTTATCCGACCATTCACACTGACACACGACACAGTTACCTTCATGAGGCGTAGGAACATCCTTCACACATTTCTGCACATCTTCTGGCTTTACACCTCTACTGACATACCCGATTTTATCTTCTAACTCCAGCAACTCCTCATATGACATGTTATCAACGTCTTCCGTCACCCCCATGGCGCGCTGTGCTGCCAGCTCGGAAAGTATGTTGAGGTGCTCCGATACACCCGCCGCATCGGCAAAAGCAGCATGGGTTCCAGCAGCGAACGCCCTTAGGAACTCCAGAATAAGTGGGCCGGGCGTGTGGAGCATCCCATGAGGGCGCCCACGCTGCGGAGACGGCGACTGATCATCGGCCTGCATGTCTTCCAGAGCTTGACCAAACTCATGTAGCTCACTATCGTCATCAACGTCTGCCCTGTAATGTTGGGAAGACATTCCCTCCTCCATTAACTCCGGTAACCGCCTAAGTTCAATTAAAGACAATAAGTTGGCTTGCTCCATCAAACTGCTGGCCCTCTCGATAGTTTCACTTCGGATGATATCATTCATTACTTCTCCCCGAGTGGAAGGCGACAAGCCGCGCAGGGATTCCTTTAGATTGTCGTCAATGTTCAAGCGGTCCAGTTGCCGTTCCAGTTCCGGATCACGAGCCGGCACCTCCTCAACGTGCGGCTCCTCAACACCTGAAGTTCCCACGTTGCTTTGGTTGGGACCATTAGCGGGCTCACTTCGGGCCCTCTTTGAGCCGTTCCGTCCGTCCATGGTCAAATTGCCAACGAGTGAAAATATCCTTTTGAGTTGTGCACTGAAAATGAAAAAAAAAGAGTGAACAAATGACCCACACCCAAACACAGCGAGTACGTGATATCAGTGTTATATTTAGAAGGAAGGAAGGAATATCCAGCGAAATGATATTTTATGTATTTGTCGTGCACGCAACGTTCAAACCTTAGGTTCAATTATAGCACACACGGTTGTGCTAGCGATCATTGGTGAAATTCGAAATGAAGGATGAAGGGCATCAACACACTCCCACAACCATCATGAAACCCAAAAGAAAATAACAGAGGCAACAGCTAAAATCTACTGCAGACACGTCAAAGTTCATTTGAAGTATCCAATTGCACGGAGCCGTATTTACATGTGTGTCCAGTACGGAGGGTGGAGGTACTACATGTGCCGTCACTCAGTTACAAGCTACATGTGCACGCGTCAACATGTTTGCATTCGACCTTTCCTTCCTTCAAGTGGTTTGACATATTGATAGCTGGCTAAGAGGTCCCTACCACCTCCCTTTGTTTCTTTTGCAGCGCTTTCTCTCGCCGCTCTTGAAAGGTCTCAATAATCGAAAAATAATCCGTGTCGTGCTCAGGAACCGCCTCCTCCTTCAGTTGACGATGCTGCAGCCCAGAAAGTTGGCTTTCCCATTGGTCTGGAAGTTTCCGCTGGACGCTTTTCCAATATATGAGCATGAAAACAGGGAATATGACGCAGAACATCACCTTAGCCAGCTCAAACCCCTGCACAACGTTATAACCAGTGCGCATCGAAGGTCGAAGGAAGTCGACTAGCCGTTGCGAGCGCGATTTAACATATGGCTTTTCACGGACTACGACACGCGTCGCAAGTCCCTTCCGCGTGTAGGTACGGGAGTCGTACTGATCAACGTTAGCAGGATCCGTAGAGCCCCGCATTACGCTACTTAATTCCAGATGTGCTATTTGGCTTATGCCACTGTTATTGTGGTCACCACAATGTGCACAGACACACACACACACACACGTAGGGGTTTCCTTTGATGTCAATCGCAGATGCTGTCAGTCCTTCGAACGAGAGGAGGCTAACAGTGGTTACAGTATTTAGAAAAAAAAAAGCATTAAAAAAAAAAGAAAGAAGAGAAGAGATACACGATTGAGGTCCGGAAGAAGGGATGGAAATAATAGGTGGGTACGAAATAGGTTTGCAAACCACCCCACGCACACGCCAAACAACGCGCTAATCGCATCATGGACCAGAAGCAAGCATACGGTGTGCGTCCGTAGCTGTTAGCCATGACGAAGGAGGGAAATAAAAGGGGAATTCCCATGTTTCCGAACCGAATGCAGTACTGTCGTAGGGCCCGCTATTCTGAAAGCGTTGACCAGGAGAGAAAAAACAACAACACCGCACCGCCCGGTATAACTTTTGCTACGGTAAAGAACTGATAACATTACCAACGCAACAGCAACAAAGGAAGATTAAAAGGTGGATCTATGATGTGCAGTTGGAGCTGGACTGCTACCAAGCTATTCTAAACGTTTTTTGTATCTCTTGTCTATGAGTATTACCAGCGGCACATTTGACGCCATTCTGCCTTCAGCCGTCTTTCCTCACGTAGTGCTGCAGCACTTGCTAATCGCACCGATCTTTTCTGTATTGTTTCGATTCTTTCTTGCAGCCTCCTGCTGCGTTGCTCCCGCGCCTGTGCGCACCTTTCCTTGATCTTTTCCGCTTCCATCCGAGAGGCTTCGGTACGTCCCATGCGACGATTCAGAGCCTCGATATTCTCCTCACGAATGACTTTAAACTGCGGCCGCAGCAGTGCCGGTATGCTTGGCACCGCGCACACTTGTGCGAAAGCGGGTTCTCCATTTGACCGTTTAAATTTCCCAACACTCATTCACGAGTTCCTCGTCGGTCGGCTATCCTGCAGTTTCAATGAAACGTTCCCCCAAGTTTTGATATGCCACAGTCTGAAACAATTTGGTAGACTCTCACGTTAATTATCGTCACAGTGTGTTCTTCGCTTTCATTTGGTAAGGAAGTAAAAGGGAGGAACCGATAATATAGATCATCAAGCTAAGCAACACATCTACAAACGGTAGTAACAATGAAAACAATAATGTGGATGACCAGAGAGAAGCAACATCGCAACTAGTCAACGGTAATAACGAGGCCAACGGCACAATCGATCGTTTGTGACAGATGCTAATGTCTGATTCAGCGTGGACACATGCATAGTAACAAAAAAAATAGCAATTGAAACAAAAACCCAGTTAACAACTGTCTTTCCGCCAAGCAAGAAATAATAAATGTGCATCGTGGCACAGCTTGCATTAAGACCCTTCAGTTCATCCAGTAAGACAGTAAGGGAAAACATTTAAGAAGAATGAAAGCACTCCAAGATCATTCACTACTAGAGTGGTCCCACTTGATGAAACACCGTCACACGCAGCTCCACCGTCCCGGTCGGCTCCGAAACGAGGCCACATTTTACCGAAATTCCGCCTCCACCACGGGGCGCGGTGTCACGCACATCAACAAGTGCGGGCCCGCCACCCATCAGTGCTGAGCGCACAAACTCACGGCCTGTTGGCCGCGGGCGCCACAGCGGGGCTCGAAGCGGATGGCAACCTGGCAAGAAATGTGGTACCGTTACCGCAGCGTAACCGATTGGTGACTGTGGTCCGCCAACTGACAATCCCTCATCATCATAAGCCGTGATGAGGAGGCGCAGTGGTGAAGGGCCCCATCCATCGAAATGGTAATCAAATGGGGTGTTGAAGGTATGCATGGACACGGGGATAAACTGATCCATAATCATGCTGCTAGCAAAGGAGAGCTGAGTCGTGAAACCATCCAGTGTTCCCTCATTCCATAAGTTTCTTTTGTCGTCCTCATCTTCGTTATCGCCCCCACGCTGCCATTGACAATGAAGGTAGAGTGTGTCTGCGGCAACACAAGTGCAGCGCTCAACAACTCCAAACAAGTAATATCGCACACGACTGTCACGTATCGCAGACTGGGGAAAGCAGGGGGACGATGGACTGTCCAGGCGCGGCGGCAGCTCATCCGAAGGAGCTGTGTGCAGCTGTTGCAAAAGTATCTGGTGAAGAATACCTCGCCTGTCGAAGTGTGGCGATTTCAAGTCGTCCTTTATACGTGCGACCATTTCGTGTATTTGCTCTACGAAATCGGTTGATGTTGGCTCGTCGGGGCGTGGCTCACAGGCCTGCAGTGGAGTAATAACAAAGGAATACACATACAAAGAGTCCACCAACAGCGTGTGAGTTTTGTTGAGAGAAGGCTTGGCTGTAAAACACAAGCTATTTCGCTCCGCCGTTATTGTACATATGACACGTTCTTGTCCCTTCCACTGTGCATCATCAAACTTCCCCTCACTTGGCCCCAAAATTTCCCCAGAAGCCCACATGAAGTACATTCTGTTGCCTTCCTGGTGCTGGTTTTGATGCTCACGTAAGATTATTTGGACATGTGGACTTGCTGCTTGCGGTGGGTCCACAAGTAAGTTCTCCTTCGCCTCACTGACGTAATCCTCACTAGGCGGCCGAGTAAAGAAAGTACATGAGAACTTAGCGATATCCTCCCGCAGTTTCTCAACGTCATCGGCAGCAGCTGCTGCATCCCCATCGGTTTCTCTCCGACCCGGCACAACGGTGTGTATCTCACGTGTACTTGCGTTACTGTCTGGAGTGGTCATGGCGACGCCGGTGCGTATCTTTTGCAACCTCTCCGCAGGGGAAAATACTTTCCCACCCCATGGCACTGTTAAAGTACACAATTGCTCCAGTTGTCGCTCTCCCACAAGAGGAGCGCGCCACAGTGTGATGCGGAAGGAAAGATTGTGAACGGGCACACGGCTAACGTACCGCTCCGATGAGCAAAACTGAAGGAAATCCATTCACCGAAACCTCGTCCGGTGGCCACGATATAACAAAATATTTGAAGTATTGGTGAACAAAAAAGATATATATATATATATATATATATGTATATTAGTTGATTTATTTAGGTTACACCTTTGTGGACCCGCTTTGTTCCACGGCAAGCTGCACACCCCGAGCGATAACGCCCCACCCCCTCCTACAGGCACATCGCAGTTTAAAATATGTACAAAAAAAAAAGAAACAAAGGAAAACGCGGAATGAATCTTTAAAAAAGAGTCACCAAAATAAGACACAGATGACTACAGACAATAAATTACACCAACAATACAGCTAATCCCGGTCCATATTAGTTTGGGCAGCGAGAGAGGGTGTGGTACATGTGCGTGCATGGGAGACGAAAACTATACAGGGAAAATGTGCAATGGAGCAAAACACACACACCAAAAAAAAAAAAATGGCTGCCCCCACTGTGCTGTTCATGTGAAACAAACATAATTTTATGGAGTTTTTCCAAATATACGTAGGCACTGGGAAAATTATAGTTCCACAGACGCACCCTAGCTTAAATCTCACCTACTGCACTTTGACAAGTTAATATTTTCTCCTCGGTAGGAGTACACGTTTAACGTATGCAGCTGCCCAATTTTCCAATTGGAAAAAAATGGTATATCCCAACGGTTCGATACAACAAACCGGACGCGCTGAATGACCTCCAACAATTTATCACGGATAATATTAAGCGCCTCTGGAAGTAAATATAAAAAGAGCACATGGGAATCCGTTTCACTAAGGGGAAAATATTCGTCCACAGCGACTCCTCGCAAGTCAGCCACCGCGAAGTCATGTTGCAGTTGATGGGGGGATGGAACTTTTGCTACGGCATCCGCTGCAGCCCGTCTTGCATCGGTTATGAGCGATTCGTCAATATCTACTCCAACAGCGATAAGATGCAGAGGACAGGACTTAGTTTGAAGTAAAAAAAGTTCACAACAGAGTTGCAGTAAAGCAGCGCCATCGCCACAACCCAAATCCGTGAGCCGCAGCGAATTATTCTCCCCGTGCTGCAGTACGACGTCATGGAGCCACTTGGAGAGCGCTACAAGTGTGTTATTACTGGTGGCTACGAAAGGAGATATACACGTGCCGTCATCCCACTGGAATGGCAAATCCAACTCGTGCATGTGAGCACTTTCTTTCCTGTTCCCAGCCTTATAACAACAATGCCTCTGGCTCCATATAAATATACATTAAATATGCAAATATGTGCAAAATATGATTCAATAGATTAAAGAATGAGTGAAGTAAGGTGCTGCGAAGAATCATAAAATGCAGGTAGTTACTTGAAAACGCGTGGTGTTACAACAGCTTTCCATAAAAGTAAGAAGAAGGGAGAAAACGGAAGTAACGACGGCACTCTAAACAGATTTTGTTTGGTTACTCAACTTTTCAATCTTCTGCT
>NW_027123451.1:133749-134002 GCF_001457755.1 Trypanosoma equiperdum | reverse complement strand
TCTTCTATTCGCTCCTCATCCCAACCATATCGGTAACCCTCTTCGCTTTTTTTCTAAAAGTTTTGCCCTCATCTTTTTTTCTCATTTTCTAAGCGTGAACACACAAGAAGAAGCCATACAGGGAAACTAAACAATCAAACAAACAAACACCGAAAACAAGTGTTGCAGCTGAGATGGTTATGCGGTTAATAAATGGACCGCAACACAAAATACAAATACAAGACGCACTTATTTCACATACGCCTCGGCAACC
>NW_027123451.1:132469-133722 GCF_001457755.1 Trypanosoma equiperdum | reverse complement strand
AAAAAAAACGGTGAGAAGCAAAAGGAAAAGGAAACACGCCGAGTGTAATGAACAATAAAAATAATAATCAACGACATCGACACCCCCAACAGCAACACGAACAGAAACTTAAGTGAATTAATGTAGATAGATACAACAAATGGCAACAAAAACAAAAACAAAAACAACACACAACAACAAACTCGTTTGATGGAGGCACAGTGGAGGAAAATAATGAATTTTCGTTTGATAAGAGTTGGCGTATTGAATAATCAAATTTGAAAAGGGGAAAAAAAATCCCCGTCACGCTATTTTCGTTTCTTTCCCTCACGTCACCATAAATAAAAGGAAAAAAAAACGCGACAGAGGCAGTGGTGAAGAGAATTTGAAGGACAAGAAAAGCGGGCTCGGCTTTAAGTAAGGACCGTGAAGAAATGTAAGCAATAAACCAAAAGTAAAATGAAAAATAAAAAATTAAACCAAGAAGGAACTGGGTGTTTCTATTTATTTATTTTTTCTTTTACTCTTTGTGTGGGTTGCGGGGTGGGAGACAATTTTTTTTAAAAAAAGAAAAAAGTGTAAAGTATGGCGGTCTTTTAGAAGTAAATATAATAGGTATAAGCAAGGAGCAACTAAGCAAACAAAAACCACTCCTGACACACACACACACACACACACACGCAAAAAGAAAACAACAAAAACGAATGCATAAATAAATTTATTTATTTATTATATATATATATATATTTATTTATTTAAGGGAAACTCTCCGCTTACCTGATGTGTGTGTGTGTGTGTATGTTTGCTAATATAATACAAGATGTACATACGTATAAAAAGAAAAAAATAAATATATTTATTTATATATACATACGTGCATTTGAGTTATAGGGGAAGAGAAGACAAAAAGAATGGGGGAAAAAACAATACATTTGGATCGGCTTTTTTTTTTCTTGAGCCTCTCCGAAAAAAGTGAAAAGAAAAATTTACATTTGGGGCAGAAAAATCGCATCGGTTGGACCGGATATTAAACACGTGCAGAAAATCCATTCGATCAGTGAGACACAAACAATACGAATACAAACAAATATTTGTAAGTATATGAAAATATGTATGCATGCGTATGACTAAAAAAAAAAAAAGCAAAAGAAAGAAAATTAACGAAATGAGATAAAGTGACAGAAAGAGGGAGGAAAACATAATCACAGGACTAAATTTCAACACCGTAATGATTGCGTTGGCTCCAAAATAAGTTTTTTCTTTTTTTTTTCAAA
>NW_027123451.1:127014-132459 GCF_001457755.1 Trypanosoma equiperdum | reverse complement strand
ACACACACACACATATATATATATATATATACATATCACTTGCTACTTTCCCCATCGGTTTGTTTTATTTTCTTAGTCATTATTTTTTCCTCTTTCTTTTATTATTATTTTTTTTTTTTGATTTCCGGTTGCTTTAATGTCTCGACAACAGTCACCACACCCATTCTTCCGTCCCCTTACGAGGGCGTTTTCGTTTTGGTGTCGCTCCACCTTCCTATTAGATTTCACGAATAACAAAAAACGAACAAACAAACAAACAAACAGACAGACAGACAGACAAGAACGCGAACATATATATAAAAAAAAAAGAGAGAAATCGATGCCTCATGGCTCCAATTATTAACCAAACCCGTTACCCGTGTGCCTTGAGTGGACCTAATTTAAGAAAAAACAAAAAGTGAAGAGATAAGTTAAAGAAGAAAAGAAAAAGAAAAAAAGAAACAAAACAAAACCGCCTTCTGCAAAAGGGGGAAAGAAACAAGCACATCCGCACACGCAAACACCGAGCGATTTCCATTCTTCTCATCCCCTTCGCAACAAAACTCATCCCACCCTTCGTGCTATTTCTTTTCTTTTAATTTCCTTTTAATTTTGTTTTTTCCTTTAGTTTTCAAAATCTTTATTTTGTACATTTAGTCCGGCAGTACACATCCTTCCATTAGCATCCGCTCCCACCTCCCCCTTTTGTTAGTAGCCGCTTTTTCTCCCTTTAAATCTCTGGAAATTTATCTTGTTTATTTTTCCGTTATTCCATTGCGTGACACCCTAAACGTACAAATATCGATAACACAACGTCACCGAAGGTAACAACAACAACAAACAGTGAAAAAAAAAAATCACTGCACTTCCCCCCTCTAATGTTTATTTTAATGCGGCAGAGTCACACAGTGTGGTGACGTCACGGCGCTGAGCCAGCCAGCGAGAAAAGGAGCACCGCACTCGCTTTTTCATGGCGTCGTACTCCTCCTCTAAATATGCAGCGAAGGCAATAAGATTGAAATAACGTCGCAGGTAATGCACACCGTGGTGGTGAGCCCGACCGCGCTGCTCCTCCGTTACATCAGGTGACTGCACCTGAAGAGCAAAGAATTCAATGGCAGTACGAAGGTTCTGCATCGTTGAACACGCTTCAATTACTAAATCAACACGGTGTTTTGCCTCGCGACCGCCTGTGAGTGTCCGCTTCAGGTCGCTGATACATCTGTACTCACCACATGCCAGTTTGGAATCTTCCTCCTTGTAAAGAGGGTCATAAATGCTGTCTAACTCCTTGTAGTACTCGGGCATTACCAAACCAATGAGTAAACAACAAACCACCATTCCGGTTGTGGTTCGGCCCCGCCCCATCTGGCAGTTAAACACAAATGACAACGTCTCGCGACGGTCCATGTGTGCCGTAATGTGCGGCAGAAGCGCCTCGACGAGGGCATCAAAGTTCCCTTCCGTAGGACTTTGTTCGTCAGTCACTGGCAGGCGTAACAACGTAACACGGCAACCGTTCGAGACAAAATCGTCATAAACATCCCGTAACGTTTTGACCATTTCTGTTGTGACCGGCTTGCATACGCCAACTAGTTCACCTGGTGTTTCTTCATCGTGGATAAGGAACAATCCCTCGTTTTCTTCCGCTTCCTTCAGCACATCCTGCCGTAATTGTCGCTCAACACGCTCCACCTCATCAGCGGCAATACCCGTAAGCTCCACATTTACGTACGGCGTTTCGAGATTGCGGAGGACGAATGGCTTATCACCAACGTACAGAATCGGTTCCTCACGGAGATTGACCCAAACAACATGTCCTCGAAGAGGCTTGGATAAAGTTTCTGTTTGGAAGCGCGGATCAAATAGCCGGGGCGCGGCAAATCCCAAATGAAGATCCATATCATTTTGTTCTCCTTCATATGTTTCAAGGGACTCAAAACTGGCACCAAGAAGGGAGAGGATGTTGCGAATACCCAAGATTGTAGGAATTGCAACACCGTACACATTGACATCCCTCACTTTGCGGAAGTTAGGCGCACCGCACACCTCCGGGCGGATTCCTTTCTTTTGGCATCCCGGAAAGTGGTCCGCCTTCAAAGCGTAGTTCGCAGTAAGCACGTCACCGCGGCGATGTACGACACTTGGTATTCCCACACTACTTGGCGTGATGTACTTGAAGGCCTTTTTTGCACGTTGCTCCAGACCACTAAGGATATTTGCTACCTCAACACGCCGCTCCAGCCATAAATTGAATGGTTCTCTGGCGTCATAATCCCCTTGTGCATCAATGTATATTGTACTGAGAAGTACAAATAGATACACGCGCACCATTGCTACAGCCTCACGAATGCCTTTTGTCCTCTCAATGGTACCAGCAGTAATAGCGTTCGCGTAGTGGTGAATCGTGTGAACGATGTTCCACCGTTTGCCGCATCCACCAACATCAATGAGTGCATCTGTTACACAAAGTAGAGACCCGGCCCTCAGCATTTGACAGATGGTTGATGCCACCTGCAATTCTTTATAATTCCTGGTTGCACTATCAGTGACTCTACCCTGGTAAGCAATTATGTCCACCTGCGGTAGCACAACATCACTGTTACCTGTGCGCAGGGCCGCAGCAATCCTTGCTGGGTTGCTCATCGAGCGGAGGTTACAAGTGCGGGAGACACGATACATCGTCAGTATGTTAAGGGCTACAGTTGTACGCACCGAACCCTGCGTATCGTTGATTATAAAAACTGTGGTGTCCTTCGTGTTCTTACTCAAGTGCTCCAGAAGCGGATCAACGTCACTTGGTAACATTTCACCAGAAAGTGGGATGGGAATGCGAAAATAACTCACATCGTACGTAGCGGCGAAGTCGGTCATGATCGATCTGGGGGTCCGAACAGAGCACGCTTTGATTTGCATCGCCTTTCGCTTTCCTGTTTCATCAAAATTATGCAACAAAATGTAACCCTTATGTTCCTGGGCCTCCAAAAGGACATCGCGGCGAAGGCGTTCTTCCATCTGCTCAATGGCGTGAAGCGATGTGTGCATGGTTATCCCTTCACCACCCTTCCCATATGTGGTCACGTCGTAATCCACCAGCGTATAACCCATTTCATTGATGAACACCATCGGCTCCGCACGAAGACTAAGCCACATAATCTTTCCTGGAAAGTAATGGCGCATATCCTTCACTACGCACTGCCGTCCCTCCTCCGTCAAGCGACCACATGTAAATATAGGTACACCAGGTGCCAGTTGACGGAGCGATCCGATCGTTTCCTCTTTTCCACTGGCAAAAAAAGGAAAACTGCATAAGATGCGGTTGGCGCTGAGCACAGTACCTCGCCGCTTCCGTACTGGATCCGTGTCAAAGTCACCAGCCTCGCTTACCGGTGCGGCGATACGTTCCTCTTTGAATTCCTCCTCCATTGTTTCTATCCTTTCCAGGAGCAGTTTGATCTCATTATTACCAAGCAACCACTGACTGAACGGTTGTTTGGTACTGAAACTCCATATGCGTTGCTCGCAGTAATATGAAAACACAAGGAAGTAGGCGTACTGCTTAAGATGCATAATAGCCTCTTCGGCGGGTGTGGTACCGGAAGTGAAGGCGTTGTTGATATGATCAGCGATGGAGTAAACCTTGTCCGAAAGATCAAGAAGAACGAGGAGCCGTCGCTCATGGAGTTTGCCATTTGGAATAAGTGATACGATCGTTTTGATGGTTCGGAAACTGAAACAGCGACCTTCAGTGCGAAGCAAACTAGCGTCTAGCACCGCATCGTGAGCAAACAGCTGGTAAAAACGTACGATACTGGCAATGGTCATCATGGCACTGGTCTTCCCACGTCCCGTCTGACAGTTGAATATGATCATTTTTCTCGGGTCATCTGAACACAAGTCGAAGACGAAATCGAAGTCTCCTGGCTGTGGCCCAACATTTTGTGTTATGGGCAGCCGGTGGTATACGATGTTCGTTCTCAGTGGGCGGAATACTTCCTCTAAGGTGAAGACCTGATCCTTTTCAACGCTCTCCCATTGGTCCTCCATGTGGCCATCTTTTCCTTCCATGTGCACGCTGACGTTTCCACTGTTTTCGCTTGCCTCCCTGATTACCTCTTTTTTCAGTTTATCATCTATCAGGGCAATACTTTTTCCTGTGACATGTGGAATAATAATAGGGGTTGTGGGGTCACTCCGTTGCCGCACAATATGAGCCTCATTGTTGATGTAAACGAGTGGCTCCTCACGAAGGTTTACCCATACCACCAATCCATCCATTACACGCCGCAACTCGTTCACGATCGTTCGAACGGCACTGGCGCGCGGTTGCCCTACTCCTGCCACATTAAGTTTGGGGACCATGCGGAAGTACGGTGCACCGGAGATGATACCCATTGCCCCCTTGCGTGAGCGCAGCGCCTCCTGGGAATCGACCTTGAGAATGTGGTTTTCTGAAAGTATATCTCCCCTGCGGGCTACACCGACCTCACCAGGAGAGAGCACTATAATATCCCGCATGTTTGGAAGCAAATCCATAAAAACCCTCGCACCACTTGTCAGTCGACCGAGACTGCTTGAACGCAAAGGTACGAGGCATGCCCGTTCCTCACTTTTGATGGCGCCTGAAGGACGAACAGTGGCAGGGGAATCTGTAATGGAGATTGCTGTGGCATCTGATATCCCATCGTCAAATACTTGTTGGTCACCCACAATAATGCTGGAGGAGCCCTCCATCTTTTCCTTACCATTCTCATTGTCCCTACTGGTCCCACTGGCGAATTTGTACATCATTTCCGCCACATCGATCACCTCCTGATCGGTAGTGGCAGCAAGCACAGTGGGCTCTGGAGGCGGAACGGCAGCTGCCGGCGATATTTGCTTCTCCACCCATAAGCGCTTCATCTTGTCTTTTATGATATTTAACCTCGCCTCGCGTCTGCACAGATCGTCTTCCAATGCACGCACTTCGCTGTCCTCCTCTTCTTCTTCATCTTCATACTCCTCCAAGTCATTAGTTTCGGGGTTAACGTGGCCGAGCATCCGTTCTGCTAGCCGTCTGATCGCTGGGCAGGTGACTCCCTCTTTACCTCCCTCCTCCCCCCCTTCCACTATTCCTGCCGTTCCATTTTCCCTGTTAGCACTGCAATCCTCCAAACTGTCGTCTATCATTTGACAGCGTCGTGACAGCCGGTCCTTTTGAGTCTGCAAAAGCTGTTTTAAGTTCGTTAGCTCTTCAGAACTACCCGAAGTAGTTAGCGTTAATCTAGAGCGGGAACCTGGACGGCGCACAGCCCGTTGCAACCTTCCTATTAGTGGCAAATGGGAACTACCGCCATACGTTTTGTACACGGTGGGAGGTCTGGGGGATGCAACTGTTCCTGCGCTTCCCTGTAAGCTTCTGGCACCGTTAATGTCGCTGGCGGTTTCCTTCTGTTTCATCCCTCTGTTGATATCACCAGTTCCTTG
>NW_027123451.1:124570-127004 GCF_001457755.1 Trypanosoma equiperdum | reverse complement strand
AAAAAAAAATAGCTTTTCTTATTTGTATTTTGCTGTCACCCTGTTCTCTCTCCTCGGTCCTCTGGTATTTTCCCCCTTACTTTCGACCACACCTTTGCGATTCCTCCCTAAGGTCAAAACGGTGGAAAACAACAACAACAGCAACGGCAAAACCACAACAGAAAAGAGACAACAAAGGCCTAAAAAGGGGGAGATAGATAATAACATAAACAACGAAATAAAGTGGAGGAGAATAGTGGCAGCGATAAATGAACTTTCTGAGTAGATTTAAACACAGCGCAATACACATGCAAATACACATACATACACGTATGTACGGGAGGATAATAATAAGTGAACAGTGGGGGATAAGAGAGAAATGTTTAAAAGACCTGTGAAAAATGTTTAACGCGTCTGGAACCACTTTTGGAGGAAGTTGATGAGGTAGGAAGAACAACAACAAAACGAAAGCGAAGCTTCGTACTTTGTCTTTCCACACTGATTCCCTCTAGCCACTCATAGACATAAGTACACGCCCGAACACGCACGTTTACACACATTGAAATTTGCCATTTTAACAAAAAGAAGTCGTTCCGCTCAAATTCTTTGACCAGTTTGTTAGTTTGCTTTTTTTTGTTAATTGCGTATGGCACTCTCCAGTTCCGAAATAAACGCGACGCCTCCCCCCACCCCAAACCTTCTCCTCCATTTAACATCTCTACTGGTTCCGTTCCCTTCAACGCAGCAGTTGAAATATAAATTGTTTAACCACTGCAGAGTTGCATCCGAAAGGTGTAATGAAACAAAAGCATCATAAAGGAGACCACATGATCCCCGTTCTTCTGCATTCGTTTGTTTCTTTCATTGGAAGCCAAGTGAAGGAAAGTAATGGATGAAGTACAGATGATAAAGGAGGTTCATCAAATAAACCAAATAGCGTTGAAGTGTTTCGGTCAAGAACACTAAAAACAGTAAGAACAAAATAAAATAAGAAAAAAAATGATGTGCGTGCCGGGGTTAGAATTGCAATCGATAAAAAAAGAAATAAATTTGCACATAGACGACCCCCTAAAGGTACGCCGAAGGAAAGGAGGAAATGTGTGGGTGGATGTGGAGGGACCATATGCCAAGTGAGACAAATACGAAAAGGAGAGGAAGGAATAACTACTCCCTTTTCCAAGTGCAGCACCTCCCCTTCCTACAGAAAACTTTCATAACACAGGCTTATGTACAAGAACAAACAAACATAGCAGTGAGGCAGAATGGAAATGATAATAACAATAATACGAAAAAAAAACAGGCGTCGTGTTCTCAGTTTCATATTTGCAACGCTGCTAAATAAACAGAGTTGTACATGACAAATATAACCTTGTATTTGCTTCTTACCACTCGGATTCCCCATCCTTCCCACGTCGCGTCACAACACTACAAAACAACAACAACAAAAGCCTCAAACAAGTGAAGCCGCCTCTTCCCGCAGGGGCAAGACTGGCATGACAAGACGCCACCACACTCGCCTCACTCCACACACGGCATTGCAATGTTCCTCCCGCTCTCGTGCACGCTCTTCTTTGCTTCGGCCCCGCTGTTTGTTAAAACTACTCACGTGGCGCCCCATGGTGGACTCTCCGCGACAGAGCCAACACAAATGCACACAGCCAAATATACCAATAACGGCGCAGAAGATCATCATAATCATCGCGAACACCATCCACGCAACTGCCGGCTCCGCTTCATCCACTACAAAGAAACCCACAAACATCAGGCCACCCAAAACACAACCGACTATGGGAACGTAGCAAAGAAACAGAACGAACATCTTGTAATTGCCACGTCCAATACAATTGTTGAGTACAGGGCAGTGGTGGTCAAAGTCAAATGTGCACCGCTCACACGATTCGCAGTGGTATGCCCTATCTGGTTTGAATTGCTTGCAGGCAGTGCAGTAGCGCAGTTGATTATGACGATCCAACTGCCGCACCGTATTGGGATTTTCACCTACACCCTCACCAGACGGGGGAACGAACCCCGGACACTCACCGATATAACGTGGTGGATATTGCCACGGCGACTGTGGGACATAACCAGCTGGCGTGAAGACCGCCCGAAGCAGGGTAAAAATCAAAATGCCAGCCAACACAGCGCCGGTGAACAGACATGAGATGCAAACAGCCAACTTCCATGAAGTGGGATATCGCAAGCATAACCCAATGAAGAATGCCGCATAGGCGCCAAGGAAAGAGAGAATAACAACAACAAGATAAATGGGCCCGCAATAGGAGAGACATAACTTACAGCGATCCTTCCCGTTGGTGGGTGTGAAAGAGTGAATGTTCTGTTGCATGTTGGTAGTGCGCAGTGGTTGCACTACTTATAACTGAAATATATATAGATATATATATATATGTATGTATATTCTCTGTGTCTGTCTATATATGTACGTACGCGCACGTAT
>NW_027123451.1:122908-124537 GCF_001457755.1 Trypanosoma equiperdum | reverse complement strand
TGTGTGTGTGTATGTGTGCAGACGGTTTTACCCTTATGTATCCACCGGTACGTGTATCAACACGGCACTTAACCTAACCAATGGGATTGGCAAGGACTCACAGAAAAGAACGGGGAAAAGCTGCGATAGCAAAAGGTAAGGGGTTATCCCTTCCCGAGCAAAAATAAATAAAGCAGTCAAGACAGACAACAATGAGGAAAACAAATGGCAGCAACATCATCGA
This sequence comes from Trypanosoma equiperdum, assembly GCF_001457755.1. NCBI lineage: Eukaryota > Euglenozoa > Kinetoplastea > Trypanosomatida > Trypanosomatidae > Trypanosoma > Trypanosoma equiperdum. The sequence goes on along the minus strand of NW_027123451.1, from coordinate 124,314 downwards.
GCTTTATATGAGACTCAATCACTGACGGTTGGCAAAGCATTTAGAAAGCCGCCATAACGTTACGGTTATTTGATCAAACTCTGAGGATCATGGGTTGTTGCAACAGCATTAGGAAATAACAAAAAAAACAGCAGGAGCTACACAATCACCTTCCATAACACATACGGAGGCATATGCGGCTATATATATATACATTTATTTATTTATTTGTGTCATGTATTCGTGTTAACCTTTTCGTTTATAACTTTCTCATTTTCATTTTGTTGCTGTCCCTTAAAAGCGGAGAACAGAATAAGCAAAGTAAACAACCTGGACGCAACGCAGCTTCCATCGCTTCGCTTTCCTCGTGCGGGCAACAGTCGCATCGCTATTATTAATATTATTTCGTATCATTATGACCAGACGAAAGAATGTCACGAAGATTTAAAAAGGAATAGAAGATAACCAACCCGAGAGGTGGATAGTGCACGAAAGCAATAAGAAAAATACAGTGTAAACAAACGATGATAAAAGTAAATAAATAAATAAATAATTATAATGGCAGTAGTATTAATAGTAGTAGTACTGAGCAAAATAGAAAAATAAAAACGTTCAAGTGCAACCACGAATATCAAATGACAATTAACTGCATGCACTTAACCGAGGTGCCCATCACCATACGGCATCTGGCACTTCTGCGGCGGCTCTTCTCCATCGTTTTCACGCAATGCCGTCGGCGGGAATTGTCTCAGCACCGATGGTGTTGGTAGTGGAGACGCAACCGTAATGCGTGGTGTTATTAATTCCCGTTGATGTTGTTGAGGTGCTACCATATGATTCCCCGCATGAAACTGTGGTTGGTGCATTTGGGAAAGTGCCATGGAGTTTGCAAGCTGTTGCAATGGTAAAGGTATGGGTAATGAGTTGGAAATTTGAAGCGGTGGTAAAGCAACAGAGCTCATAAGTTGCTGATGGTGCGGAAGCATCATAGAACTCATGAACTGCTGAGACTGCGAAAGTGCTAAAGAGCTCGCCAATTGCTGCAATTGATGAGACCCTAATATGGGATTTACACCTTGAAAGTGAGAGTGTTGAAGTGCTGGGGTTTGTGCGGGATTTGTTGCGTGTCCTCTCTGCCCTACGAGTGTTTGCTGCGTAGCGGTCGCCTCGCGCTGCTTCACCATCATATGATCCGCCAGTTTGTGTGCTTCCATTTCCAAATATTCTTTCTCACCGGGAAGTAAGCGCCACAACCGCAGGCAATACACAGCAAACAACACCAAAGTTAATCCGCAGTAAACTCTCCAGACTGAATTCGCCACAGCTAAATACGTGGAGGCAGCGACTGCGCCAATGAGCAGCGTGAGTTCCACAGCACTTGCAACCGAGCACTTGGCTAACGGAAACAAATCAGATAGGGTCGACGG
>NW_027123451.1:122505-122863 GCF_001457755.1 Trypanosoma equiperdum | reverse complement strand
TTTTTTTTCCTTATATGTTGTTTTGTGTTGTTGTTTTTTTTTTTCTACCTTTACTTTCCTTGTTCCCTTGATGCGACTTCACTGTGCCATGGGAATGAAACGGACGTTGAAAAAAAATTTAAAAAAAAATGGGAGTTAACAATGACGAAAAGAGCCAATCCAGAACCGGAAAGTGTAGATAGATTTCAAAAAAAGAGAAAACAGCTGGACAGTGCAAATGAAAAAAAAAAAAACAACGAACAGCATACAAGGTATAACACACTGGGACTGTTTTGTTCGTTTCAGGTTTTACGGATGAAAGAAAAAGCGTCTTAATATGCGTGCAGAGACACAAGAAACCTCCCCTTTCCCGTTCCAA
>NW_027123451.1:120359-122495 GCF_001457755.1 Trypanosoma equiperdum | reverse complement strand
ATATATATATATATATTGTCGCACAAAGTCACGAATATATTCCACCCCGCTTGCATGGGGAAAATGTCTGAAACCACTAGGAAAGTTATGAGGATCCTCCCCCCCCCCCAAAAAAAAAAAGAGATCAGTAGGATGAAAACAGAAGAAATGCGGTAAAGGACGGAGGGAACTATAAATCCCAGAGCCACCAAACCAGATTTCTCCAGATAAAGCAGATAATGTTTTCTCTTCTCTTTCCCCACACCGCTCCATTCATTCATTTCCACCTGTTCTCTTTTTTTTTTCTTTTCGTCCTATTGCCGTTGTTGGTACTGCTGCCTCTGGTGAGAAGAGATATATTCACAAGTGGCCACAATAACATAAGCACATGCGCACATAAAAGTCGTAAACGCACGCCGTTTCCCATTATTCATTTCCCCCTCGTTTTCTTTTCGGCACCCTGAAACGGAAACTTGGAACAGGAAATATAACACACACAAAAAAAAATCAAAAGAATATACATCCACTATTTCACAATAACATCAACAATATTGCACCTAGGCAAAACTAAGAAATAATCAGTAATGGTGGTAATGATAGTAATGACAGTAATAACGGTGTTATAAGACAGACGTATTTTTAAAACAAACAAACAACACACACGAAAAATTAAAAAGGAATTACCGTTTTTTCTCCCCTTTTCTACTCCTAGTTTTATACCTTCACTTACTTCTCGATACGTTTTCCACGCTACCGCACGCACACCTTCATACACATATTTATCCGTATATGCGTGTAAAATATATGCATACAAATCTCTCCATCTCTCTCTCTCTCTCCGTGTATGTGTATGTTTGCATATTTGTGTCTTTAGATAAACACTAACCCAAATTCCCTTTTCATGCGCCTAGTTTCCGCTTCTTGTAGTTTTGTAACGTTTCCTCGATAAGTGCCTTCACCTTTCCCTGATCGAGTTGCATGCCTCTCTCCTGCAGCGCCTCCAACGTGCGGATGAGATGCGTTACATTTCCAGACTCACAAACTGCATCAAGTAACTGAAGAAGCGCCATCACATCCGTCTGCGCCCCGCTCTTCGACTCCAATTGGGCAAGTTGCGCCTCATCATCTGAAGGAACGCCATGAATAACCTTTGTTATGGTTTTATAACGTTCTACGATGTTATCAAGGCGGCTACGGTCGAGGTTAACGTTACGTACGAAGGGTCGAATATACGCGTACTGACGAAAGAAGTGCCGGAGGTCCACAACAAAGTCTTTAATAACTGGAAAGTTAGGCAACGGGCCCACTGTTGTAACTTGCTGTGAAAATGTAATGCACGCAAGACTGTTCACACCGTTGATGTTCATGGCACAACTTCCGCACACGCCCTCGCAACATGAGGCACGAAAAGCCAGTGTGGGATCCTGATGAGCTTTCACTGCGGTGATAAGATCGAGCACCATATAATCATGGTGTTTGTCGTACTCATAACTTTCCACGCGCTGTTTATTAGTTTCCGGGTCAAAGCGAATGAGGCGGAGTATTGCCTTTTTTGAATCTGCAGCAGTGACTGAGGCAGCAGTGCGGCGGATGGACACCTTGTATGGGCTAGTGACTTTACGAAGCATCTTCTCCCTTCTTTTTCTCTTCCCTTTTTTTTTTCCTCTTTAAAGTATTCGGAAGATTTTTATCTTCCTCCTTTTTTTTTATTTATTCCCTTCAATCCTTTCCTCGGTTCCTACTAGTATGAACGAAATGTTAGATTGTTCCTAATGATAACAATAACAATAATAATATGAAGCCTTTAAAGACAGGGCGTGCTTTGACAGTTCTTCGAATGTGCTTTTGTTCTCTTTTCGGCTTAACACAAAAATAGCAAGCAAAATAAAGGGGATCAACGTATGATTCGACCCTACACATTCTCAAGGGCAGAGGGCAATTGAGCGGCATAAAATAAAAAGGAGACGACAAAACAAAATACGCTTTTGTAGTTGTAGTTTTTTTTTTTGAAACTGCAGCCAAATCGTCGCCAACGTAACATTCCATCCATTAATAACAGTTACAATACGGTGGCTACTGCTACTGTGATACCATGATGCGATTTCTGTCTTTGATCACCACAAACGTAACGACAACGACAATGTGTAATCAAACTCC
>NW_027123451.1:119569-120349 GCF_001457755.1 Trypanosoma equiperdum | reverse complement strand
ATATATATGTATATATATATATATATATATTATATATGTGGAAAAATGTATATCCTCTGCATCCGCTTTTCCATCATTCTTCCGGTACAAAAAGACCCCAATCTCTTATGTTGAAGGAAAGAAGAATACGCCGCATTACCGCTGTCACTTCTTCTTCACTACGCAACTTCTGCACGACACGAGCCTCACTGCTCTCGGGATGAATCCACTGAGGTGCCGATATGGAGATTAGCACATCCGTTGATATGGGTGGTTCAAAACGTAACACCGACATAACCACAAGAATATCATTTTCTTTTCCTTTTTCATTTGTGTATTTCGATATATGTTGGTGGCCGCTAATGACACAACCAAATGTGCAGTACCGGCCACTAGCTGCAACGGACCCTGAGGGTGGTTGCGACACAAGGGGATAATCGGTTGGGTGTAATTGATGTTGTGGTTTAAGGTTGTAGCCTTCAGTATTGCAGCCATTGGCCTTTGCAAGGTCGATGAAAAAATAATTTCCGCAATTGTCATTACTAACCTCATGCTCCCTCGCTAAAAGCTCTATGATAATACACATGCCTGTCTCTACTTCTGTGTACACTTCCTGTGTGTCAGGAACCTGTCGCATATCACTTACGTCAACCATAGTCGCCGGGAAAGAGCTTGTAATGGCTCCACCATACAGCTGCACCTCCTTCTCCTGCATTACAGCTACTTAAGCGTATGATGTAATTCGTTAGCAACTCACGTTTGCCTTCTTCACTCCTTTCCACCTCTGGTGTATGTATGTAT
>NW_027123451.1:108161-119559 GCF_001457755.1 Trypanosoma equiperdum | reverse complement strand
ATATATATATATATATATTTATTTATTTATGTATACGAGTACGTATACGTGTGCCCCCTAATTCCCTAACTGCTTTCGTCCTTCCTTGTCGCCCAGCACTGAAATTGCATAAAAGAAGAGCGTCTCTTGGTTATAATAAATACAATGACAATAATAACGATGAGAGAAGAAAAAGAGAACCAAAGACTGAAGAAGTAAGTGAGAAGGGCCACAACCCTTACATTGGATGAAAATTCTGCGGCAGCTGGTTTATACCGAAATTATGCCATCGGTAGCACTATGTCACGTGTTAAATAATCACTTCGGTGGGGTTGAAAGATGTGAAGCAAAATTAAAACGTCCACTCCCCAATTCCACGCACCCTTTCCAACATTTTGAGAGCAAACACAACGGAAAGAATTATCGCCCAGGATAAGGACACGCACAGAGTTGTATACACACAGTTATACCCACGAAGCAAAGGAAACCCACCAGCAATTATGCGAAAGTTCCTCTCATTCTTACCTCAAGTGTTGCTGCTACATTACCAACCGCCGTCGCGAGATTTTCAAGTATCGCACAATGTCAACCAGGTGGTACAAGAGAATTTGCAAACCGTACGATACAAACAAAAAAATTGCCACAATTTGCACATCCAGAAAGGACAGAGTCATGAGACTGTCGGGTTTCAGCTGCAGAAGCGCATGACGGAGCGGTGGCGGTTGCGGTATGGCACTACGGGCCGCCTCATGAAGGTACAAAATGCATTGATCTAAAGCGATGGAAATGCCAATAGCCACCAATACCGCTAAAGGGACGAGAGCAGCGGCGACACACGAGTGAATACAACAACGCCTAATATCCGGCACACCAGCTGTAATGAAAAGAAGCGACATGACAACTGCAGGGAAAAGGAGGGTAACCGCACCCCACAGCATGACGTCAAATTTTTGTTCGTTACGCTTCTTTTAAAAAAAAAAAAATTCTGTTAGGTACAGATCTTTCCCACTCTCTGGGCACCGATACTGAAGCAGCAGCAAGCGCAAGAGAAGGAAAAGAAGAAGAAAAAATATATATTTACAATTATAGTTATCGCAACAATGATGAGTAGAGCAGTGGGCTGAAAGAAATCATGAGGATCAGTTTCAATTCTTCTTTTGAAGAACGAAGAAATGAAAGGGAATGGAATGGAACAAAGTACATACTCAATAACAATAACAATGACAATAAAGGAAACAAAAAAAAGTCATTATGAATGTTTTGAATAAAAAGAGGAATCCCGCGCAGTAGCGACCCTTTACTCTTCAGCTCACCAGGAAACCGCAAAAACGGTAAATTCGAGAGTTGAAAAGGTAGGGAAGGAAAAGATTCCTACGTAAAAACAGAAAGAAAGAGAACGAAGATAAATCGAAGTGACAAGATTTCTGACCGATTGGTGACGCCGAAAAAGCAATAGCTCGTTCAGCCCTCACTTCACAACCTTCCAGCCCTTGTTGCCGTTTGCATGCGCATTGCTCCAAACAAGCATTTTAGACAAAAACAAAACAAGGGGCAATACAAAGTACGTATATATATATATATATATATATATATAGGACGGCGGGTAACAACCTCATCAACCATGTCCCAACACCCGTAAACAGGGAGTAGGAAATGGGTTAATCGTGGAAGTACGCTAAAGAGGAAACAGACTAAAAAAACGAAGAAAAGTCGGTAGCGCAAACCACCGAGAAAAGAGAAGGAGTAAAATCGAAGCACTGAACCTTGCGCGGTACCAGCCCGGTATTTCACACGGCGTGGCACACCACACCACCTCAAAAAAGAAAAAAAAAGAGGTTTAAAAAATACCTTTCCTGGAAAACACAATGTCCGTCACCACAACGCACGTCTTCAGTAGGTTGAAGATTGGAGGGTTAAATCAGCCAAATCTCCCTTCTTTTCACGGATGTTCTGCTGAACCCACGCATTTGCCTCGCGCAGCACCACAACGGCAGATCGTATGGAAAAATATTTCACCACTTTACTGTCTGGCGGGTTCGCTTCCTTCACGCGCTTGAGTAATTCCGCTGGGGTGCAGGCGGCAACGGCAGCGGGATCTTTAAACCCAGCCCGCCAAAGAGCACGTGCCCGCCCCGGCTGTACGCCTTTAATTTCCATTAATGGTATGATGTCCGGTTTCACACCAAATCCCAGACGCTTCACAAATGATGCCAAAACGGCCTCTAATGAATACCACTCCATAGCACGGCAAAAACTTGTGATGGAGCTGCTGAACATGGAGGCGCTACGTAGTAGGTTCTGAAGCTGTCCGCGATTACATCGGTAGCGCTGCTCAACCTCACCGATAGGAACCTCATTCAGAAGATCCGCAAGCGCAAGGGCGGCGTAAAAACGGCGAGTTGCGAAAGCCCTCCCACCACCATTACCGCCTGCATCACCAAGCCCCATGGCACGTTGATTCACGTAAAATTCGTCGACACCTATCATGCTCGCAATTCGCTGGCGGGTCTCGTTGAGTTGCGAAAGAATGTCCCTGTAGATAGACCAGTCAACGTCGATAGGATCACGAAGAGGGGTAACAAAGTAGCACATGTGCAAATCGTCAGCAAGAATCAGTCCCGATTGCTGCAATTTCTCTAACTCCAAACGCACAATCAAGGCATCTTCGACCCCAAAACATGAGCGCACAGAGCAGGAGCCAAATGGAGACGAGCTTAAAATAGCGTCTCCGTCACCAGTGCCATTGTTTTTCGCATCGCCGTTTTTGGCATTTGTGACATCGCTATCGCCGAGTACATCAGAGTCTTCTCGAGATGCATCCGCTGCTGGCCGCGACAACCGCTGCATCAGACCCCTTTCCACAAGTTTGCTCAAAGCAGACTGTATGATGCCCTCCAGCATTTCTGGCACCGCCACCGATCCTGCGTTCAATCCCTTGTCAATAGGCCCAGGTGCATGGTGAAACAAAATGTTCTCCCCCCACTTGCGTGCGTCGGAAAGGCTCCGAATGAGCCCAATCGCGACAAACTCCAGAAGGGCCCTTTCAACCGTACTCTTTTCCTCCAACAGCTGACTAACACAAGCCTCCACCTCCTGCTGCATCAACTCGCAGCCTCTGTTTCGGTCCTTTCGAGAAAGGAACAAAAACGACTCCCCAAATTCATCTAGACCTGCGCGACCCGCACGCCCACACATCTGCAGGTAGCGAGATTTCGTTAAGAAGTCGACAGCGACAAACGGTGTCTTGAAGATTACGCGTCGCGCTGGAAGGTTGACACCAGCGGCTAGTGTGGAAGTGCAACACAACACGCCAATGGATCGACGGCGAAAGGCAGTCTCAATCAACGTGCGTTCCTCAGCAACCAAGCCCCCATGGTGGAATGCAACACCGTAAGGAACAAGTTGGCTCAGAAGAGAACTCTCTTCGCTGTCGAGAGCACGAAGATCCGCCACAAGGGCCAAAGAGGACGCGTTATACCGCACACCACCCTCTTTGTCAACCTCTTCTTTTCGCGATCGCGCAATGAGACGTGCCGTACTCACCGTCTGCTGTCGACTCGCACAGAATACTAACACCGACGCACCCTTAACCTCCGTTGTCAGAAAGACCAACTGGCTGCTCTCGGAAGTGTGACCGGCTGCAACGAGACTACGACAAACTTCGCGACCATCCTCCAGCACCTCCCCTCCCACAACAGCATACTGACGAAGTGGCACAGGCCGGTAATTTCCAATATAGCAACTGGCCCGTAACCACCTTGCAATATCTGGCAGATTCGGTATCGTAGCACTCATGCCAATAATTTGCACTTTGTGCCGCAAGCATAACAATTTCGTCAGTAGTAGCTCCAGCGTTGCACCTCGAGAAGTTTCTCCAAGCATGTGAAGTTCATCCACCACAATTGTACCAATTCTTCCAATTGTATTTTCCTCTAGCATATGATTGACCAACGAGTTTGCCTTTTCAATTGTGCATACAAACACAGCCTTGGATACTGGTAAGGGAAACCTTCCGCGCGTACTATAGTGACCATCGACGGTAAACCCCAACACATCACCTAGAGGAATCATAGCGTCTGTCTTCTCCTCCGCCAGCGATACAAAGGGAAGAACAAATAAACACGATTGTCCCCTATTGATAAGGCAACGAAGCAAGGAAATTTCGGCCACAAGAGTTTTACCACCACTGGTTGGAAGGCTGTACACCAAACTGCCACCAGCACGAATGTCATCGCGCATTAGAACTTCGTGCTGCCAATTGTACAACTTCTTGATACCACGTCTCGTCGCGTAGAAATCCTTTACAGACACGGGAAGATCGTAGAAGAAATCGGGGTCGTCTACCGAGGGACGAGGTAAAGCTGACGCCGACGGTCCCGACGGAACATTATCGTTAATGACGGGTGTACCAAAGGGAACATGGCCGTACACATTCCCATAGTCAAGACCGGTTGATATTTGAGAAACTTCTGAGTTCAAACTAGGGACGGTCAGAGTGCAAGTGGGCACCGCGCTGACGCTTGAAAACGGCTCACAAGTGTTTCCATTGGGTGTTCCAGGGGTTAATATAACATCTGTAGAAAGTCTCATGTCCTCCTCCGCTTCACGCTGAAGTTCCTCCTGGCTTACGGGGGGCATATCATCTTCATCCCCATCGCAAAAATCACGGGGTGGTGCGTCTCCTTCTGTAGACGTGGGAACTGCATGTGGATGCGCCGTTAAATCCGCCGCCCCTTCCCGCATAAATTGTGACCACGGCCCCACCTCACTAAATTGCGACGAGGGCATTATTACGGCACCCACTCCTGAAAGGTCACTCGCTGAGTTGTTCTGTGGCAACTCCTCACGGCCCCGTTTCACACGTTGCACTGCTGGAGCGGCTGCTGATTGCAATGTTCTCTCCGGCACCGATGTCACTGCTCGGGAAGATGCACGACTCTTATCGTTGTCATTACCGGTGACGATGTTGGCGTTTGTTCGCGTCAGTTGTACGGAAGAAGAATTACCTCCCTGCAATTGCTGAGGCGGATTGAATGTCTTTAAGCGCACCACCGTCTTGCGCATCGGTTGTTACCTTCCCTTCCTTCTCTTTCTCTTCAACAAATTTATGCCGGAAATAGTGTACCACCGTTTTTTTTTTAATGTTTGCCTAGGAGGGTGGGTGGGTTAGGTTGCCCCAAATGTTATATCCAAATCTAATATGAGTTGCACAACCGCTGGTTCCACAGCTCAAATGACTTGGAGCGCACGTACACATGCAAATAAAACACAAGAAATAGAAGAATTATAACTGAACTTTTCAACATTGCTATTTTTTTGGCTCTTGCGTTCCGAAAAAAGTGAAGCACATCAACATACACGCATGGTTTTTGTATGTATTTTTTCGGGGGCGGTTCACTGCACTTCGCGACTGGCTTCACACAAACACACATACGCCTCGCCTCATCAACTCCTTTCCCAAAAATACGGCCTCCCCACTAGCCTTTCTTCCGCATCAATACATACAATAACTTGGCCATCATCAATGAAACGAAAATAGTAACAATAATAACGATAATGATAGCAGCGACAACAGAATGGAGTCGCAGGCAAGGGAAATGCCGGGGTTTTATACCTGTCCAATAAATATCAAACTAAAGGTCGACAAAAATACGGAAAACAGGCACCGACAGCACTGGTATATTATGAACATGCGTGAGCAGCTTTTGGGGGCATGCGCCCGATAGCGATATAACCATTTTCAAAGCACTCATTCACGGGATAATTCTTCTTTTATTCTTTATTTTTTGAATGGGGTGTTTGTGTATATCTCCTGGACGACACGTCACGACAGGAGAAAATATGCCCATTCAGTTGAAAATATTTGTGAGCATAGATGCGTGGAAAAGTTTCACCATGCGATGAGCATCATATGAAATGATCCCTAAAAGTCGACAAAATGGTGGGCAGCCGCAGAACGTGGGAATGCGAATGAGGAACAACATAAGGCGCGAAATATATATACGTACATATTTAAAAAAAAAATAGAAAATAGAAATGTTTCCTGCGGCTTCACTTCGCTTATTCACGGCTACTTTAGGAAAGGCATTTGACACGTGGAATTACTCCTCCTATTTAATCGTTTCCTATTCCCCTCGTTGAGTGGTGGAAGAGTACACTTACTTGTTTTTATCATTATCTACACCGCTAATTAAAATTCCGTCACAGAGGTCATTAATTATCACATGGTTGGAAAAAAAAAGAATCGGCACCTCGCCTTGCAGTGGAGAATCCTCTACAAATGAAAACGCACCAAAATATTTAAGCATCAATTGCGTATACAAAAACGTAAATAGTCATATATAAACGCACCTCCATACGACTATACTCAAAAATGCACCGCAGTTGTAAGTAGTGGTAGCGCATGAAAAGAACTGAGGGAAAGTAATCAACCACGTGAAGAGGCCGGCAGACACAAGTATAAGTTAAAAAGAATATTGTCGGGTCGTTGAAGCAACACAACGAAAAAAAAAGCCTATGCCCACATTAACTCCCATATTCATGCGCTCCTGGTAATTAACACATCGATCATCAGGTAAATACACGCGGATGGTTACGACCCATCACGTTCTCTCCACGCCTTTCACGCGACATTCCCTCACATTCATCCAACCACAAACTTCCCCCGTCTCCTTATTTATTATTTCCCAGTCACATTCGCCCCCTTCCTTACCAACTCCTCATATATTTATATTGCGAGATTCACTCGGAACCCACGCACCGGGGTCTCTTACGGTCCTTCAGTTTTTCCTCCATCTCTCCCCCATGCGACAGCCCATTTCCCACTTCTGCTGTTGCAACATCACCACTCACTCTCGCTGATACGTCACTATTCAGAAGTTCTTCAATGCACACCGACTCAACAGCCTTCATCACACTCCTTTTGATATCCGTTGCATCTCTCACCTCCTTTGGGACGCAGTGTTCCCACGCAAACGACATGATGGAAGGTGCTGTGCGACGGCCGTCATAAACAAAACGCTCACCAGCACTGTTGAACGCCACAATTTGGGGAACCGTCACTTCTTCTCCCTCCTGAGCCCTCGGAAAGACTTCCTCCGGCAAATCATTTTCGTCAACGTCACAACACATGTAAGTGAAGGTCTGCTCAGTGCCGTGACGTTGTAGCTCCCGCCGCAAGGCACCAACAGAGGCGTCTAGCAGAAGCATCATATGGGGACACATTGAACAGCGGTGACTCCAAAATATGCAGAGGGCGCCGCCGGGCTGTTGATGCTTGAGTCGCTCTATTGTACTCGTCACAGCACAGAGACCATGACGAAGTGTGATTCCCTCAACTGGCTGAAAGTGGTCATCTGAGGGAGGTGCAGCGCCTTGAAGTGCTTTTGCAACGGTGCCGCGTGCAACACCGCTGAGAAACTCCTCAACGTCTGCCACAGATGTTCCCGGAGTAAAATCTAATACAAAGGAGCGGTTTTCTTTCATCTCAAGGAGCATAACCATTGGCACACGACCATAAACAGCAGTGCATTCCTCTAATTTTTTTATGTTATTTTCATTCGTGAAGCATACGCGCGTCGTGTGCATCAACGAGTTCAAAGGAAACAGAAACTCCGTTTCATCCTTTGCACTAACAAGGCTGGCACATGCCTCATCAACGAGGGCGCAAATACCCGAAGCTTCCTCTGGTGTAGCGGCAGCAACTCCAAGACAGCGGGCATCGTTCAACTCATCACATAACTCTGCAGTAAACTCAACCCATGCGCTCTTCACATCAATTCCGTGTCCCTCCATCTGTTCCACCACTCTCCTTCCTTTTCCCTTGCGTTGCTGACAGCTGCACGGCCGCGTCAGTTATTGTTATTATTATTATTATTGTTGCAGTTGTTGTGATTAGTGACGATATGGTTTTTTCACCCCTTTATCGTTCCTTCGCTCCCACAAGCCGTAATACTTATTCCAATTTGAAAAATTTTTTCACCTCCGGCGCCACAGCTTCTTCTCAAGAACGAAAAGGTGAGTTCGCCCTCCACATGAATGCATAAAGAAAGAAAAATGTGATTGAAAAAGAAAGGGGAAGGAGAAAAAGCGGGATGTCTCAGTGCTGTTGGCGGTGACCGTCACGATCATTGCAATAAACCGGTAAAATTATACGAGTTTCCAAACACAAGTAACAGAGGTATTCGCGGACATTCCCTCTCTTACTTTAGTACTCGCTACCGAAATGAATAAACGGTTTAACAAATGGATAAGTATTATTGTACAAAACATGACCATCCTGCCAATAGGAAGAGGGGATGATTTGGATGTTATCACAGCGCACAAGAAGCTTTTACCCGTTTATTGTTCTCAAGTTCCTATCAACCCGCACGACCGCACACGTACAGATATATACATGTACAAATATTTACGTATTTATCATTATTAATATACGTTTAAAATAACAACAATAATAAGGCGCGCATCAACGTTAGCGGTCTGCTATTAATGCCAACGTTTAAATACAGTGGCACTGACGATGATAAGTTCAACGGCATCGGCACGTCCCCTCCTTTCTCTTGCCGTACCCTTTTTTCGTCTCCAGTTCTGTTCCTTCTCTCAAGAGAAATTTTTTTTTGTGTCCTCCTCAGCACCCGTCAATCAAAGGGCCGAATAGATGAAAGAATAAAATATGAAAGTGAATGTGGGTAAATCCACAGAAGGTAAGGTGTAATTTAGAGATTAAACTGTGTGAAAATAGTCATTACGAGAAAAAAAATTTAATAGTAATAATGGTATTGAAACATAAATGTAAACATACACATGTATATACCACAACTCCTAATTATTAACACCGCTTTTGACTTCCTTTTTCCACGCACCTAAAATGTTCTATTTACCCATACTAATTCATCCTTCATCCCCGTCCTACATGCAAGTGGTGAAAAGCTCAAAGAGTGGAAAGTAGACAGCCATGTTACTGGTCACCCAAAGCACACGTGTGGCCGAGCCTCGAACAAAGGCACGCGCACCTCCCCGCCTGTAAGCATCACGGGCAACAGCAGAAATGGTTATATTGGGATCTGCAGCAGCGGCAACAACTGTTCGTGTCCTCATAACATCAAGTGGAACAGTGACAGTCGAAGCGATTAGAGCACTAAATCCACCGCTTAGGACTGTGCGCAAAAAGGTCTGTGCGTAAGAATACCACCGCGACATCGGGCCCACACCGGAGGCAGATTGCTCATCTGACTTTTGATTCTTCAGCAGCTGAGTAGTCCAGGGCCGAAGGCTTTCATATACAATCCACTGCGTGGCGCTGTAGGGAATATCGTGCAAAAGCGTCTGTGACAGCACCATCCTACGAAAACCGTGAAGTCCATGCATCCGCATCTGACGAAAAGCAGCCGCGGTGTTTAACACCACTCCCGCCTGCAATCGCATCTTCATAGTTTCCATTGGCACGCGCAAGACGCAGCCAGCGAGTTCAGCGGCACAAGCAGCACCTATAGTTCCTCCTAAAAACACCCAATAACTGTGAGGACTGGCAGTGCCATCGGGAAGTAATGCACCACTAGCGGCAGCATATGTTGTCATGTACAGGGACTGGTATGGAACACTAAAGAGTAACTTGACGGGCAATCCACCATATAAATACCTAGGCCCCCATTTGCCACGATACTCTCGATGCAACGAACGCAATGTTTTCCCCACTGAATGCTGTATCCGGCATTTAGTCGTGTCTATGGGATGCAGCAGCGACTTGGTAGCAAATGTCGCGCAGGAGGATGCAAGAGCGACAGAAGTATGGGTCGGCTTTGTGTCTTTTTCCTTCTTTATGGTGCGAGACATTTGCGCGGAGCCGAACAGGAAGGTGAGTCCACTTTCGTGCTGTATAAACCTGGGTGCTGTAACTAAGAATAAAAGGAAAAGATTTCTCAGTTTGCGCATGCAACAATTAAAGAGGGGGATAACACACGGAAAGTCGCGAACAACAGAAACTCCGCACACATACACAGATATGTGTAATCAAATGACGATTGAAGAAAGTTAGGGAAGTTAAACGTAATGTCAACCCACAGAACTCATACCCCACATAAGCCGTATCACCCACAATGGGGCGCATGTGGGCCTCCGTTACGGAGCCTGGCCCACGAGGTACCGGTGGTAGTAACACTTCAATAAACAATCCGATGTCACTTAACGTCAGGCCCCAAACCAACATCCCTACTCTTCAATTTCATTCATACGCTTCTGCATCCTCTCCATTTCTTCCGCGCGCCGAACGCTGTCCTGCGTAATGCGTTGAAACCGTGAACCTCCACCAAACTGTGAAGCCATCAAAGCAGCAAAGTCACGGAATGATTGTTGAGAAAAAGCGGACAAAGGCTTCACCGCCTCCTTTTCCTTCGCCAGATCCTTTAGTTCACCTGCATCATCAAAGTCACCAGCGCGGTACACAACCACGCGACTCTCCCGCACCTGATCCCCCTTCCGCCTTTGTCGCGCCTTATCGTTCTCATCGTTCAGCATCCGAAGCATCTCCATTTCCTCATCCGCACGGTACTGCTTCACATCCTTAGAGAGGTTAGAAAGGCGAGCAGGGTCAACAACTCCATACACGCCTTGTTGTTTTGCAAGCTCCATAGCTGGCGGAGTGTCACGATATCGCGTGGAGTAATCTGGTGGTGGCTCCAGATTTGGTGGTTGCGAAAACACCATGTTGAGATATGCAGCCGCGTCAGTCCCTATCTTTTCCACATCCTGACGTGTGAAGTAACCACGAAAGAACGCAATGATTACCACTATTGCTGAACCCGTAAACATCGCCACACCAAAGAGATGTATGAATTTTTGACGATGTTCGCTACGACGCATTTCAGTTTCATGATCGATAGCCTGCCTTGCGTTATCCATATACCGTCGGTAGTACTGCCGACTCTTCTTGCGGTGTACGGTTGAGTCGATATACTCTAGTAACACTTCAGCCGCAATAACAGTTTCCTGTTGATGAGCGTTGTTCCGCTGACCGTATGCTTTTGCCCAATACTCTTCCACCGCGGGTGCCGTCAATGTCGGAAGCTCCTCTTCTTTAATTCCAAGAACCTTGGCGGCACCTTTCGCATCCATCCACTTGTCAAGCTCGTCGACAGTGAGATGGTCATCTGGTGTGGTGTTTTGTTTCCGCTTTAGAGGGCCCGTTACGAGCTGGAAGGCGTAGTTGGCGTACACGGGATCCCACGGTTGGTTAGACCCACTTGGGCCTTTTGGTAGATCTTTCGAAGTGTAACGACCGGGTTTGTACATGTCACCCATTTTGAAGAACCCGCTGCGCCGCCTCGAAGGAGTTGCTGTTGAGCCGCAGCGGCGGGACGCCGACCCAACCAGCGGGGAACCGGCCTTCAAACCTGTGGAGGAGGCACCAAACCTCCACATAACT
>NW_027123451.1:94874-108151 GCF_001457755.1 Trypanosoma equiperdum | reverse complement strand
TTTTTTTTTTTTTGCGTTACTGAACTATACCTCGTGTACCCAAAACACTGGCTTGCCCTCAATGTACGGCCTGTACTGTACTGCCCTATCCGGATGGAGATATTCGTGGTGTACAAATAGAGGACACCGAGGAGGGGAGAAATAAAGGCAAAGTTTATATGTCGTGTAGGAAGCATGAGGGAGCGGGAAAAACGGCAAGCCACTACACAAAGAAGTTTGCAGGTTACGGCGGCCAAAGGAACCCCATCAGCGGGAGCGCTCCCAAACCCTCAGGGGACACCGAAGTAGTTAAGGAAAAATTCCGCGTTCCAACAAGAGATGCCCGCGGCTTTCTGGACAGCGCCGGTACCGATCGGTCTGCATGCAACACGAGGCAATAACCCCCTCCCTCCTCGTTATTGCGCTCTGACAATATTGAGAGAAAAAGCGGCACGTGTGTATTCATGAGGGACGAGCGCGCAGCTCACTGCGCTGAAGCAGTAAACCACGATCGTTCACTCATTTACCGAACATAAATCCCTTCAGCATAGAAATGAAGCCGCCATTATCATTATCGTCATCCTGCTCCACTTGCTCCTCCGTTATAGTGCTTCCTTTATCTGCAGTGAGCTGTTTCACCATGTATGTGTCCTCTAACTTATAGCCAAGCTTTGCGTAGTAACGCCGGACACCCACACCGGCAATAACTGCAATTTTCATGAACCCACGCTCGATGGCAATTCGTTCTGCCTCCCGCATTAGTTGTGTGCCCACACCCATATGCTGAGCTTCATTACCCGAATTGGGCCGCGATACAGCAATCAACTTACCATAAGTATGCAGTTCACGAATCAGTGCGCAGCCCTCCAGTGCCTTCACGAGCGAATTCGATTCGCCACTGTCATCACGCAGGCGAAGGCGCAGATGACCGTAAAGAATTGTCTGTTCCATGTTCTCCACGGAAAGGTAAAACTCCGTTCCTCCACTGGCGCGAAACTCATTAACAAACACTTTTGTCTGATTTCTGTCCACAGGCGCCCCTTTGCACTCACGCTCGCGGATATCTTTGCACCGGATACCCTTAGCCTTCATTTCCGCCTCAATAACTTGCCGAAGATTACACCGCCGCTCGCCACCCATGATGTATGTCGTCGGTATGTCTCGAATGATACGATTCAATCGGATCCGCCTGGGGCAATTCTCCATGATGTACACCAGAAGCTTCACCATCCAAGAACCACCGTCCAGCTCTGCGTATGGTTTGTACTTACCCGTACGATACCAGTCCTCGATCTTTGTGTACGGGACCGTCGCCGTTGGGTACACCTTCCATTGATCAACCTGGAAATTTTCATTGTCCTCCGAGAATAAATACTCAAACATCTCATGATCCTTCGAGTAGCTGCTCCCTGGTAGGTCAGGCATCCAGTGAGCATCAACTTTGAATCCCGCGTCAAGGAGCCGCTTGATGGCTACGATGGTTTTGGAAGTTGGGCAGTCACGGTTAACGATAGTGAGAATGTCATCGTCCAAGTGTTGTATGCCGACCTGAACACGAGTGACACCAAGGGATCGGAATCGTCTCAACTCGGATAAATTTATATAATCAGGCCGGGTCTCGATCGTCACGCCAATTATTCGGCACCGCGCATCTTCATTAGCTGTTATTTCCTGCTCCAAAGTACCAATAGGCCGCAAGGGAGTGGAGTCATAATATGTGTTCGCCGCGTAGAAGTTTCCGGTTATAAACTCCTCCACATACTTTTTGGGGTAAAAGGAAAACGTCCCGCCCAGGATAATGAGCTCAATTTTATCAACTACATGGCCATTGTTTTCCAGAGCACTGGCGCGATCATAGAACTGCCTGATAGGATCCCAACCGTTACGGTACCCCCGAAGAACACCAGGCTCTTTCAGGAGATAGGAGCGGGCGATACCTGGCTGATTTGGGCAGTAGTGACAGTCCTTTGGACATGAAAACTGGCCGGGTCCCATAAACACCGTTACAACAAGTACACCACTATGCGATTTGCCGCGTTTACGCAAGAGAAGCTCTTCCACAGCCGCAGATTCCTGCACTTCACCCGCACGCACTAACTGCCGATACGCCGCCGTAAGTTCTGACTTCCGCGCCGTGTCTTTAAAGCCCACGAGCCGCGACGCCTTTACGCGAAGGTGCTCCAGTTGGTTCTTGTTTGTGATACCCGCAGCTTTCCTCACCAAAACTCGCACTGCGTCAAGCAATGCTTTTTGACGCTCCTTCGGTAAATCGCCGAAGTCCTCATGTCCGTTCATCAACTCTTCCACTTCCTTCGCTTCGTCCGGCTCTTCATACTCGCCCAGTTGAAGGTGGAAACCTTCTTGCATGGACCGACCGGAGAAACGCGCCTCTCTTAGTGAAAGGTGTGGGGTGTGTTGGTCCTGCTCTTCCATACTATCGAAGTTTCGCTGTGCATTTTCCTCTCGCCCAGTGTTGAGGTCGTCGTGTCCACCTTCATCACGAGGGCGCTTTAGCGACATTCTTCTACGGTGTTCAAAAGGCCACAAGATAGCCTTACCTAAGCGTGGAACGTAATTCAGTGCAAGAAGAATTAGATGGAATTCAGCAGCTGCAAAGGTATCCTCGGCCAAAAGATATAATGGGTGGAGAGGGGAAAGGGGAGTGGAATATGCAGACGCACAAGCACACACAACCACAGGAGGAGGAAAAGGTCGAGACAAGAGCCCTCCTTAAAAAGATATGAAAACCTGCCTTCCGACGTACTCCAGAAAGTGCGTTGGAGTTATCTGCCTCTCAGGACACCGCGCGCGCTTTTCATTCACAACTCCTCTCCCCTAACCTATGCTGCGTCCCCAAAATTAGTTTGTTAAGCGAATGTAAACAATGCCTCACGGAAATGGTGACTACCAAACGATTTAATACTCGCTAATTATCCGCTGAGTCTCGATTGAGCCTCCACAACACCCTCCAAAGTGTTACTATCGAGACGTTTGCCCCGCTTCGTCCATAGCGGGGCGGCGAACTCGTATTGGTCCTCCAGTAATCTCGGTTCAGCATCAACCAAATCCCGCGTCTTCCGCTTCCTCACCAATTTTGTCATATATGTCTGCATACGCCCTGGTGGCTCACTGCTCACAATATGCCGAAACAATTCCCTATCGCCGGCTATTAAAGCTGCTTTGGCACAGCCCATGCGGACTGGTGCTGAAGCGACCGGTAGCAGCCTCTGAATCGTGAGAGAAATATCTGGGTCGTGCAGCTGAGCGAGGTACTGCACATGCATGCCAAGGCGCTCGGCCACTGTGTATTCCGGGTTTGGTATTTCCCTCGTACCCGGATACAACTTTGTCGGTTCTGGTTGTTGCGACGCAAGCAGCAGATCAGCCAGACGCTGCCTCATACCACGAACACCAAGGAAGTCTTTAATATGCCCAGACCATTGCATCACGTACAGTAATGCCATCGCCGCATCTACGGGGATGTCAGAAGCAAACTCTGTGCCAAACAGGCGGTTAAACCGTCGCAGAAGTCCTCCACCACCGCTCATTCGTTCATTAGTCGGCCACACGACACGAACGAAAACCGGGATGCGCATCTTCGGTAACACCTGGGAGTCCTTCCACATGAACTTGAAAGCTTCCGGATCCTGCGGCGGGAGCTTCACCTCTGATGATAAATGTACTTGCACAAACAGGAGCGCCTTGGAGTATATGCAGCGGTAGAGCGATGTAGCAACGCCGGGTCCAGCGATTGTCGGTATCATGTGCTCAGCGTGCAAATCCACAACAGTTCGCATATGCGGGATGGCAAACAACAGCGGACAGAGGTCGACATGCTCCATCAGCTTCTCGGGATCGTCGTGCTCGCCTAGAAAAAACTCCTGTTGGTTGGGAAACTCACGGATGGGTGCGAACGCGAATTGAGCGTTCCGTGCGTCGTACGCCATGTATCGTAGGATATCTCCCTCTCCAGCTGGTAGCCTCTGAAGTTCTAGCATTCGAACCGCGGTTGCGTGGCGTTCCATAAACTCGTCATGGTGCCAGTCCCTATGTAACGCCGCCATGGAAGCAAACTCCGCCAGTACCCGCCGCACAGATGCGGCAGTTCCCTTAACAGGAAGCCACATAGCAGGTGGAATGTCATTGCTGAGTTGAATGTAGACAACAGGTTGCTGCTGTTTCGGGTTAACATATAGTTTTGACGGACACGTACCGACAGATGTCGGAATCTGGGCGCGACCGGGAAATGCATAGGAATCGCAGAAGTGGACGTACTCCCGGCGGGTGTCCCCTAAACACAGCAATGTGCGTTGTTCATGGGTGTATGTTGCCGTACTTGGGAATCGATATGGTCCGACGTGGTAGTCAGCCTCATCAAGCAGGTTGAACGGAATCCATACGTACGGATCCACGCCATCCCTGACATCAGTACCAGCTTCAGCAGACCGTTGGGTGGTATCACATCCGTCAATGTGAAGATTCTCTGTGGAAGAAATGTAATGACTGGGCTCGATATCACTTACCAACGCGGCATCATCCATATTGTCTTCGCTATTCGTTCGATAAAACAAATCTTTACATAGTCGATAAAACCAAGCAGGTGGTTTATTGTCTTCGGATCCCTCAAACACGCCCCACAGCTTTCCATTCTTATGCGCGCAAGCAACAGGTCCTTCTTCCTCTTCGTTCTCCAACATCTGCTCCATGTGACCAGCCGAAGAAGATGACGGTTCAACATTTGGGACCATTGGGTTGTAGCGAGCAGGTGGGTCCACCACATCCATCGTCGAGTAAGTTCTCGTGACATCATGCAGAGGCACTGTCTCGACAGGGCTCAAAAGTGAACTTAAAAACGGGGAGCACCCGCTCTCATCACTGCATTGCAGCGTCATCTCGCATTGCACCTCAGCCGGTGTGGACTCTTTACCAGCCCCACCAGTTCTTGTGTCGGTACAATGAAGCGAGCGACACAACGTAGAAGCAGTGGTTACAAATAACCGCCTCATGTTACCCCTCTGGACCCAACTACAGCAAAAAATGAAATCATAAGGAGGTACATATAGGTATATATGGCTGAACACGTACCACAGACAACAAACAAAGTGCAGAAGAGATGGGAAAACTCACGTTTGCCTTGAGACACGAAGTGCCGCTAATAATAATCACAACAGTTAAATGAGCACACTCGCATACATGACAATAGATACCACAGTGCAGCAACCACAAAAACGGTGAAGAGTTACGTACCGCGGAGAAAGAAAAAAAAAATAACGGAAACACGAGAAGTCGAGCACAAACAGGTTTTATTTACAAATATTGAAAGCAAACTCCAACCGCTAAGATATTATCAAATAAAATAACATTGTATCAGCGAGTCGTTACGTAGTCTTCAAGTACAAGCAGCTGCAGGTAGAGCGAAGAGAGCCGCTTCTTCTCAAACGACAAGTGACAATCTACGGAAACACACCTAATATCTTCCTCCCCCTGAAGCTTCTGCTGACGTTTCCCCCACCGTCGCACCACAACACCAGCGTCGTGAACGCCACGGTCAGGTGCAGCAGCAAGGCTATGCGGGATGCAGAAATTCATATCTTCCATATCCCTCTTCCGACTGGATAGAAAACCCGGCCCACCCACCTCACCACAAGTCCCTATGCATCGCAAGCAGGCCATTTTCATAAGTTGTAGGTGGCGCTCCACGCGGTAACGTCGTGACGTCACGCGTTGGGCGGTGGTTGATAAATTTTCAAGACATCCCTTGCAAACTGGAGGGTCAGTCGGTGAGGTGGCTGTTGAGTTTGTGAGGCATACAGCACATAGAGTCTGCTGGTAATATGAATCAAGGGTTCGATTTTTCGCACCCCTCGCCGACTGATTTCCAAGCAGCCCACTGCCACCTTTACCTTTACCCCTACCTTTTCTCTTGAACCTTTCATTACCGTGATTGGCATTGGAAATATTAACGTTAATGACATCAGCGCACAAAGTAGGGGGCGTCGCCACTCCTCGCGCCCGCTTGGCGGCTTTTGTCGCAGCAATACTTAATCCCAGTTCAAAGTAGTTTTGGTAAGTACGACCCCGAGGCATCTCCGCATACCAGCGGCCACAACTCACACCAACCAGATAAAACATCCTGTCGAGCGTAGGAACAATGTGTCGTGTGATATAGTACTCACTGTCAAGCATAAGATGATCCTCATCACTCAGCAGCTGTTGGGGGTGGACAACACGATCGCTTAATCGTGTGGATTCCGGCCGTCGAATTACGACGAATGGTATGCGCTCCCCCCAGTAAGGAGTCCTCATGGCATCCTTCTCCACAAGCAATGCCGCGAGACGCGCTGCTGCTGGTAAACGCCCATTGGGTTTATACCTTCCAAATTTCACAGCCTTCCGAAATATGCAGTCAACTGGACTGCAGTCTCCACGTTGCAATTTACTTACTTCTTCATAGAAACACTGTCGCAAGGTTTCAGTGCCTGCCCCGGAGAAGAGAAGGTGAATCATTTTTGCAGCAAGGTGCGCAGTGGCTGGGCACTGGTCCCTTCGAACCGTCTCAATTCCCTTTGCCAAAAATTGCGGCTCCTGTTGTTCGGGCTTGAAATAGGCATACCCCACGTAACGTTTCTTCACTAGGAGAAGGCAAGGAAACAACACCTTCTCGAATTGCAGGCGCACGGGAGCTGGGTTAACCGCTGTCACTTCTTTAGCCATCTCCTCTCCTACTGCGAATGCCTCTTCCTTGGTTCTCCCCGGTAGACGCACAAACAATGAATCC
Source organism: Trypanosoma equiperdum (assembly GCF_001457755.1). Taxonomy (NCBI): domain Eukaryota; phylum Euglenozoa; class Kinetoplastea; order Trypanosomatida; family Trypanosomatidae; genus Trypanosoma; species Trypanosoma equiperdum. The sequence goes on along the minus strand of NW_027123451.1, from coordinate 101,394 downwards.
GTGTCGCCGTAAACAACTTCTGCCTTCCAAACGGGGTGACTATTGATTAACCACATGGCTCGCTCCAACGTCTGGCGTCCTAGCATGACAATAGCGTCAGCCACATCGGCGCACGGCATACGTCCAGTAAAGGAAGCTGCGGTGTAACCATAGGTTGTATTGGCAAGCATTTTAATAGCCATCTGTTGTTCCTGCAAGATCTGTTGCATGTAAATGTCTCCGAAGGGGTGAGCCACATGCTTCAGAGCTGCCTGCAGATCCACGCGGGTGTCAAGTAAAACACGAAGCATCTGAGGTAGCACACCCTCACGATTCTCCGGAGTTAAGAACATACATCCGTTGGGCGTAAATGTCACGCCGTGTAGTGTGTTACTGTTTTCATTGTCGTCGTTTTTGCCAATGTGGTCGTTCTTGGTGTCCGCAAGACCACTGAGAAGTGAGGAAAGAAGCATGTCGTCTCGTTTGTACGACTTGAGCACACCCAAGCGTCCATACACACCTTTCCCCACAGAACCAAGACAGGTTGTGTAGCAGATGTTGTAAGCTATAACAATACTTGGATACAGACTGCGGAAGTCCAAAACAACAACGGGGTCGTCCTTGTAGAAGCCACTGCGTGGTTGCATTATCAGTGGCATACTCTGCAACCGCGGTTGACGGTGTACAACTTCCAGTGGTGGTGAAAGCAGCGCAAAACCCATGGGCTTCGCCATGCGATGTAACGTGGCTTCCACGCGGTATTGACTCCCACGGGTTAAAACTTCACTAAACAGAATTCCAAACATGCGGGCGAACTCCGCTGTGCGGGTGAAGAAGTGCAGATGCTGGGCGATGCGGTGCGGGGCGACGACACGTGTAAGGAGAATCGACATAAAAACACGTTGCATACCCGCTTCTCCCGCACAATACATCCGCGTGAGGGCGACGTCAGTAAAGAAGGGCAAGCTGCTGTTGAACAGTTTCTTATATACCATCTGTAGGGTAGTTGACGGCAGCTGAAGATATTTGCGCAAATACTTGCTAAGATCAACAATGATTCTCCCGGCTACCTGTGGACTTCCACCAAAACGACGGGAGAGCTGCTTCGTCAAATCGCCAAGATTAGGATGTGCATTGGTCGACCCACCTCTAACATGTGCCACAGAACCCCTAGTAGTAGCAGCAGTTGCCCCACTGCCCGTGGAGAACAGTGTTGACTCCGAGCAAGAAGAAGAGTGTGATGAGTCAGAGGAAGGGGATACGCATTCGACCTCACTAATATTTTCGTCACTACTATTAGAGGGTTTCTCTTCGGGATTAAGATGTATGTTCTCGCTTCTCTGGTTAAACAGTGCGCTATCTGGCGTCAAGCGTGATAAGTCACGCGCGAGCGAGCGGCGAAGCGCGATCTTGTAGCGCAGCGCCAGCAGCCCTATTCCACTTCTGCCCACCTCCCAGGATATGATAACGTCGGGATCATAAGCTCGAATTTCCCACATGACGTGCCTCAGCAAGTGCTCCTCTGACGGCAACTGGACCACCTCCACCGCACCACTAAATGGGCTCACGCGTGGTTGGCCCACCGGGACTTTTTGTGAGAGCCCCGTCACACAAAAAAGCCGCACTTTGACCCTCTCATCAATTGACGTCGTTCGGCCCAATCCGACAGCCAAAAGACGTTCTTGTGCAACATGCTGCACGCCGTCCCTGCGATGAAGAAACACCTCGACCAACATCACACGCAGAGCACATATGAGACGAGTGGAGTGGCGCTGAGAGCGGGATCCACTGCTGGAGCCATGCGGGCACCATTCCTGTTTTGCCGCAACTGTGTGGGCGCCTTCTGGTGGCGTCAAATCCTGCGAATGTGCTATGCGTGTGAGAAGTTGAACTGAGGGTCGCTTCAACAGGGAGGAAACACATTTCGTTGGTGGTGGAAGCTTCGGAGCGAGTGCCACCACTCGTGGCCACGTTGCTCCGGATATAACCACACGTCTTTGAATTGGATCAAACCTCCAGATGAAATTTCGGGGTATATCTCCAATAAGATTAGAACACCGCACACACGAACCCTCACGCTTAAACTCCACTAACAGAGCTTCGCGTTGCGGGTCCACGCACTCGACAGACGAAGAGGAAAGAGCACAAGAAGGTCTCGTCACACCGCTGCTTATAGCTACAACAGACGGAGAGACAGGTTCCCGAATACGTGGTGAAAGTGAGCAACAGACTGAAAAACTTTGAAGTAGTGACAACTGCGATTGCACAGCGCACTGCATTGTTTTCGATACGGAACGCCTCAACCCCTCGGGTAGCTTGAAATTATTCCCGCTCACCCTGTGATCCGATCCACTCGGTCTGGACGGGGCCCGTTGGTGTGGAAATGTACACAGCTCGCACCCGTCTGGAGGAGGTGATAAAGAAAGTGAAGAGAAGAGCTCTTCATCTTCATCCGCCACTTCAGCAAGGAGAGAGCTTTCATCATCACTGGAAGCACATGGCGTAGACTGAAGGAGCAACGCGGGCATCGCCACGTAATTATCATCCCCCCGAGGTTCGATGGCCGAAAGCCGCCGCTCACGAACATGGTAATTATACCTACAGAGCAGTGCAATGGAAATGAAACAATCACCATCACCGATGATCTTACCGCAGTTTCTGTCATGAATGAAACTGTGGTAAGAGTGGTGAACCACTATGGGTGGGCCCTGCCTGAGCACACTAATCGAATTTATATCCTCCACATCTCCAAGTAACAGTTCCTCCTGGTAACCTTGTGCGACGGGAGTACACCCACCAAGTTTCGTTCCTTTGCCCAACCAACAACCACGTTTCTCGAGTTCATCCTGACAGTCAGCGAGATGGGTCTCGCTTAACGCAACATACCACCGCAGGCGGACACTGCTGGTGCCTAAACACACGATCTTGGCAAACAGGCAAGATTTTGCTGTAGTTGTGTCGTGTGACTCCTCTGACGCAATGGCAACCGTGTCGCCAACTGAAAGAGATTCTCTCCAATTCCTGTCACTGTCGCCACAGTCGTTCCGCAGACGGGCGTCAAGGGCAACCTCGTTTCCCCCCTTACTACTTTCAACACTGCAGCCACAAGCGTTAGTATTACTACTACTTCCAGGGCCGTCACTACTGAGGGTCGATGGGAACAGTACACTCGGTTCGTCCTCACCCCTTGGTGACATTCCTTCTACATAATCATTGCCTGGTAACGGTGTGTCAGAGGATCTACAACGCGGGAGAGGTCGTTCCCTTTCGTCACATCCTCCCTGCTCACTAGTCACTCCTGGAGGCACTAGGGGGTCCTGTGATGTTCCCACTTCGCCCTGATCATTGTGCAGCGAATGTTGCGGTGCGGAGAAGCATCCCGGAGATGAATCCGGAAGTAGGACCTCGCCGACGATCCCTTGCATATCTTCCATTAATTGTTGTGTAACGCCGACGGGGCTATCCACTTTCTCCTGTTCCTCAACAACGGGATCTGTGAATTTTGCTTTAAGAGACTCATTAAAGCGCTTACGCAACAAAACGGCCCCAAGGTCACAACGTTGTTGGTCACTAACAGTGAAACGACGCGCAAGCAACCCAGAGGTGCACCCCCGTAACACAGCATCATCTACACCAAGGTCTGCAAAATACTGCCGAACGTTGCGCCTGGCGGTCAGCAGGTTTTCGCCCGGTTGCACGGCTCCGTCGCGGAAACGCAACGATGATGCCGACACATCAACCTCAATCTGAGCACAACTAAGCCTGGCGGGCTCCCCTTCGGGTCGCACGGTGGCGATGTTCAGTTGCTCAGGCTGCACACTGTCGGGAAGTTTTGACCGCGCGGTGCAGGAGGGAATGAAGAAGGCACCCATTCCCTTTGCTCCATAATCCGCCATAAACTGGAAGTGAAATGGTGAGTGGGCCTCATATACCAACCATTGCCGGCCACCCATGTGCTTTGTGCAGTACAACAGGTGCAAAAAACGGCTAACCATCGCTGGGTCAACCACGTACACTTTAAAAAATGGCTGCTTCTTTCCGTGATAACCATAGAAGGGGAGCAACCAAACCACATCAACGTGATGTATCAGCTGTTGTCGATCATGGGGACGCGGAGCAGCTGCTGACTTGTTGCGTCCTGAGCTCAGTGCCTCCATAGCAACCGACTCAAGCTGGGTTCCAAACTGCATAGCGGATATCCGCGAATTGCTACGCTGCACAAAAAAGTATGGATACACACCGTGAATATGAGCACAAACACTGTACCGTTGTATGCTATCTAATTTACTTTCAGATATTGCCGCCTCACGCGGAACGTCACTCTTTTCTCCAGCTGCTCTGTCATTCCCTTCAGTGGTTGTGTAGCCAAAGATATGCAATATGGGGCACCGGGAAGAAACACGACGAAACATAGGGGACATGACGGCGTCTCCAAGAGCGGCATTCGGCCGTTGAAGTGTGTATTCAATGGAGACTACGTACAAGTTCATAGCCCCCGTGTGTATTAGCACATTAAGTCCTATCAACCCACCCTGTGCCCTCTTATTGTTGCCCTCCCCCTTTTGATCCTTTTCTTTATCGTTTTTCCTTCCAAAACAAAACAAAAAAAAACAATAACAATAACAATAATAAGACGGAAGGAAACAATAGTGCCGACGTAATGTCATTGCCCAGCAAAAGAGGTCTCTTGAGCGAAGTTGCAAGCTAACCCGCACCTGATAAGAAAAATGTTGTTAAATAGCCATGAGGCAACGTGCCAAACTTCCGCTACGCCGAATCATGCACTCCCTGACACTCAAAAGCCAACCCACGCCTTCGGCCCATCCAATAGCCGAGTTTCCAACCCGCTCCTCCCGCATGCATCGACACAAGTACTTTTGGATAATTCAACTGGTACTTCCATAAAAACCCTCAATAAGCAATCGGTGCGCTTATTTGAACTTCAAAAAACAAAAACAGTTGGCTGTGATGTCACAAACGTCCACTAAGGTGCTGCAGTCCCGAGTCTCCGACGGAGACAACACAGCCATCGTATCCCATTTCCATTGTGGCACCCAAACCTAGCTGCTGAAGCTCCTGCATCATCTCATCGTAGTTTATCCTATGTGACATACCGACGTAATACGTTTTGGCAGCATTGATCCTTTTTGCAGCGGCAATGGACGCTTCCACGTGCAGATGAGCGACGTATGGCCTCCGTGATAACATGTCCAGCACCAGTACCTCAATGGGGACAGCGGGGTCAACGCCAAGCAACACCTTAGAGCGCGCCAAGTCCGTGAAAAATCGGTCCTCCAACTCACTAATATCTGAAACGTACAAAAGCAGTCGCGGCGACTCGCTCTTGTCATGCATCGGCACAAGAAAAGCGTTTGCACGATAATTCTCACCGTGCGGAACGCCAACGGGCACAAACGACCACACCGCGGGTGCCCCAGTTTCACACCCATCAGCAATATCGCCCTCGTTCCCAGTTGTCACCCCCTTCGGCCGTGGAGAAAACACCACATCCATTCGTTCGACTCTGGTGAATAACTCCCAATTGATGGTGGCGACAAACTTATTCTTCTTTACTTCCTTCTTAGCTGGTTCCCCAGCGCCTCTGCTGCGCATGTCTTCTGCGAACAAGTAAGGGTAAACCCCTCTCATGGCTGCGAGCGTTGTCTCATCCGCGTACACCCCGATAGGAACATCTTTACGGCTAAACTCCCTGAGGTCGTCAATGCCATACGAAGCATCGGCGTGGTCATGCGTGAGCAATACGGCACTGAAATCGCGGACAAGAAACGAAGGAAAAACCTTTAGTGCCGACTCTCGGAACGTCTTACCGCAGTCAATGAGGATGTTGTGTACTGTACGATCCGTCGGATGGTAAAGCTGTATGAGGAAAGAGGGGTTCAAGCGATGATTTTTGCTACCACTACAACGGAGAGCCTCCTCACAATTGGGGCATGGGGAACCGGAAAGTGCACAAGAAAGCATGGGCGTGCTGCTGCTCGAACCGGAACCAACAATTACGGCACGCACAAATTCCATCTGTGGCGCAGCAGTACTCCTTCCCACGCCTCCCTTCATGTGAAAGTAATAATGAGTCTGTGGAGAGCTGTCGGTCCCTTCGTGACACAATCAAATATCACGATGCCCTTCTTCAGTTCGTCGTTGCGTGTTTCCTTCTTCGCTTTCTTTTTTATAAGCGACTCCGCCCCCTCCTCCCTCCTCCCTCAGAATTCTTCTTTTCCTTTTTAATGTCTTATTGATGACCTTTATACGCGTTTGCACCACAGGAATTGAGGTAACTAAATCGTCTGCCTCACACTCCCTTTGCATGGGAACCATGTTGAGGTGCAGAGGGAAAACGCGTAATACCAACGGAAAGCAAGTGAAAATATAAATGGAGAGAGAAACAAAAGAGAGGGAGCGATACAACTGAGTGCCCGGCAACAAAAATCGATGCTTGACAGAGGTAAACTATCGCTCAATCACCGCTTCTCGTCCTTGTTGTTGTTGTTGGAGGGGAGGAAGGATGTTGACTGAAGAGGTG
>NW_027123451.1:93751-94861 GCF_001457755.1 Trypanosoma equiperdum | reverse complement strand
AAAAAAAAGAAAGGAATAAGCGACACCAAAACCCATTACAATGAACATATTCGCTTCTGCTGTCGCTTCATATTGATGGTGGCTTTGCATAACGGTGAGCACCCACCAAGTAAATGTCCTCCATGCTGCTGCTTCTCCACATCAACTGCTCTAAACAGTACCGCATCCACGCGTACTACCGCATCTTCCTCACACTTTACTTTTGTTAAAACTTTCAGTGAGTGGGTCGTTACAACTGGCAATAGATATTGAATATGTACTCCGAGTACTGAAGGCGTTGAGGATCCCCCCGTGGTTATCCCTTCATTCCTTCCAGTAGTGACACTCCCATTGGCGCAATGCAGCTTTATATACATTGCCACATGAGCCTTGGAGAGAGCGCATAAAATTGCAAGGCATAACCCTCCATGAAGTGTACCGTGTTGGTTATGACACCACTTTCCCAAATGACCTGCAGAAAGGGACCACCATTGGCTTCGCGCGTCCCCGTTATGGCCCCGACCAACGCAACTGACCGACTCAAGAATTATATTGTCAAGTTTTAAATGTGTGAGAAGGAGCTTCGATAGACCGTGAGTGTTCGATTCCTCACAAGTGTGTGCGCTAACAGTGAGGTCGGTGTCACGTACAAGGGACTCCATTCAATGAAAGCTACGATAGCAACGGAGGACTCAAATAGTACGAAAAATAATAATAGAAAAAAAACGAACACCAATCAAATGAAATGAAACAATAAGTAGGAAACGCAACTAGACATACTAGTGGAAAAACAAAAAAGGAAAGGAAAGGAAAGGAAAGCAATACAACTGTAACATTCTCCAGAAATGACCGTGGAGAACACGGGAAAGAAGCAACATTATCAGAGTCAACTTATATGTTGAAATGTGTAACCCGAATTGTGCACCAGGTAAATACTCTCGCGTGCATAGGCGGCTGCTAACGCACTGACATGTACACTCATTTACAGAGTTGAAACCATTGGACGATATGTACCACACTTCTCCCTTTTTATTTTGGGGAAATACTGCCTCTTTACTACCTTCACAAATGAAAGGTGTTATGAAGAGACTGGAAGAAATGAAATGTGAAGCAGGGCCCGACACCTTTCTC
>NW_027123451.1:93095-93739 GCF_001457755.1 Trypanosoma equiperdum | reverse complement strand
TTTTTTTTTTGAGGTCCACAAACCTGTGCCTTCCGATTAACAGCCCTCAACCTTGCAGTTGAACCGCTCTAAGTGGAATGCGGGTTTCCACCTGTACATGAGGCGAGACACCAAACACGCCATACATGAGTGAATACGATGGGATATTAAATTCTCGGGTATCAATTGGGCAACGCACAATTAGTTCCGGTCCTTCCACTGATTTCGTACACGTGATTGCCTTCCGTTCGCCACGCAGCTCCAACGTGCCTTTCACTTCCGTTGGTGTTTCCTCCTCAACTGTATATAAAATACGTGGATACCGCGTGACATCTAACACATAGTCACGCGTGCGGCGCTCTAATCGCACAATTTCAGACACCGTTAATGGAAGTCGTTCAAACTGAAACTTGTCCACTTCACAGAGAGGTGATAATGAATTCGCTTCCACCTCCACACTCTTAAGGCTCCGGCGCTTATCATTCCCATCAGCGCTTGGGCCAGTGCTAAAGTTAAAGCGATCCACACGGAACCGCAGGGCGCGACCGATGAAACGCCCGAGTACACCACTTGGAAGGGTGTAAACAAACATGTCCACACCGCGCAACTCACTGCTGGTGCTGCTAAGTCGCTCTTCACTGCTTCCCCAACCCATCCTTGTAAAA
>NW_027123451.1:67032-93083 GCF_001457755.1 Trypanosoma equiperdum | reverse complement strand
AAAAAAAAAAAGAAAACAATCGAAGTTGCGACTTTACACAAACAAACACGCACACACACGCACACGCACACGCCCCTGCAAAAGTGGAGTTGATAACTAAATGATATGTGCTATGAAAGGGGACTGGTTTTATCCTACAGTTTCAAAACCTAAAATGGTCAGCCACCAACAGCGGAAGCTCCGGCGTTGAGATGAAAAGGGTAGGAAGAGAAAAAGAAGAACATGAGAGCGAAAGAGAAGACCCACGAGTGCACAACACAATACAATAGCGATGAGCGCAGGCAACAGCTGCTGCTGCCCCTCCGCGAGTAAAATTCAACGGTGTAAACACGGGAGGTAAATGCGAATGGTTAAATTGTCCCACTTTTTGATTCATGGACCCAACTGTTTGAATCCTTTTTTTGCCTTTTTCCTTCTCTTGGTAACAGAAAACATATGCCACATCTAATTGTATAGTGTTATCGTGAGTAAACATTGGACGCAGTGGGAGGGGAAAGAGAAAGGTCCTTGGCAACAAGGACAAAAACAGGGATGGTTGCTGCGGTGCTGCACACACAGCTTGCTCTTTCTTTATTATTTACATCAACTCTATCATTGGTGTTTTTTTTTACTACTTTCTTTCCTCTCTTGTTCCTAGTGCCACAAATTCCTTTGCACCATCTTACTTCGTCTCTCTTCTAATTGCTTGGCCTCACAGGAAATAAAGTAACGTTGGAGGCTGTTACGTACATCGACATACAGATACAGAAGAAAAAAAAATGTCTATCATTTAAAAACAACAACGACGGCGACACGCAAGACCGAAAACAACAGCAAAAAAAAAGTAAACTCACAGAATAACGGCCACGGCAACATCCACTTGAGTGGACACTGCAAATACGTAAATAGGAGACACGAAGAAAATCAAGATTAAGGGAATGTGTAGAGTTTCCCCCCCCCCTCTCCCCACCTTACTCATCTGTAGAGAGTAGCAGCGCTGTACCACGTTTTGTATAGTGCTCAGGTACCGCTTCGCCAGACTCGAGATCAACGGCAACAACAAACGAGGGTCGTTCACGCGTACCGGTACGCAAGGGGTACATGTAAAGTGGGCATTCATAAATAGTAGGAGGTCGCGGCTTAGTGTCCCGTATTTTCGGCTTGAAGTGGATAATAGGCATAGGCACTATAAGCTCTAGTGGCCGCGGTTCGCAAAGGGTGTTCATTTCTTCATTCCAGCCTGCACCCTCAAGGAATATGCCGCGCACGTACGCACCTTTTTTGGCACGGTTGACAATCGTTCGCTCTTCACTTGGAAGCACAACAAACTCCCACGTGTACTGGTCGATGGATATACGGTCATGACGCGCCTGCTGCTGCTGCAGGCCTTTCAAGAAACCTGTGGGATATGTGAAGCCAGAGAGCCAGAACACGTTTGGCACGCGCTGGCCCCATTGTTTCATCTGCTCTATTCGTTCCACAAGATCAACAGCCCAACTCGCAAGAGGTTTCATGCTGGGGTATGCACTCGTCCACGGCGGCGGTACGCGACTCAACAGAAGGGCATTAAACACCGCCTCTAGCTCATCGGTCATCAAAACTTCACCCTTCACAGCACGGCGCAGTTCCCTCTTCTGCACGATTATCTTTCGAAGTAGAACGTTGTACCTCTGAATTTCCTGCAACAGACAGGTATTCAGCGCGTTGTTGGTGTCTTCCTTGACAGACTCGTAGACGGCATCGTAGTCAATGGGATTAGGTATGGCTGTCTTGCTTGGTTCCTCCAGTGACGCGAGAATTTCTAAACAACGTGCTTCCTCTGACATACCCTTGGATGCGCCCCCAGAGGAGCCGCCACCACGAGCCAGAGTTTTGTTAACACTGATGAGATTGTCAAGAAGCATTGTCGACTCCGCCACACGGCTGGCAATATCCGCGTTCGTATGCTGACCAAAAGCCTCTGGTGGATCGGTGATGGGAAGCAACGAGCACTCGTCCTTATAGGCCTGAAGTGTGCTGATCCCTGAGGGAATGTAGTACTCCTCGGCAGCCGAAAGTGGATATCGCTCTTCCGTCAGGATTGCTGGGCACATGAACTGAGAGATGTATGTGTTGATCACACGACGGTCCCAGTCATCTGTCACACGACCACCGTATGAGGCTTCCGCTATAAGGTAGCGAATAGTAACAAATGGTATGTCCTCTACTCGGTCAGTTGCCATGTTGCCAATGTACAGAGCAATAATGTTCTCGGACACCTCGAAGTCGGAAGTGGTGAAATCGTATACAACGTTGTACCCAAGGTTACCGAACTTGCGCCTCTCCAGAAGTATAGAGTGGAAGAAGCAGAGCGCGAAGAGAAGACTGCAGTAGATCTGTGGATTAGAGCCCGTGTGCTCCGCGAACTGCTCCTCGGAAAACTGGTTATACAGCCGCAACATATTCGCCTTGATTCCAGTGGGAGGCTCTGTAGTCATTTTGATCGCTCGCTGCAAGATACCGATAGGAAACTGTGTTGTGGGGACCGAGCTGAGCCACAGACGAAATTCTTTATGTGGCCGTTGCTCCACCAGATCCTCAATAATCTTCTCTAATTCTACCAACCAGGACACCATTAAGTGACAATTCGCCAAGAACACCCAGCCGCCTACCTGTGAACATTCCTGAACAGCGCGCTTAGCATTCTCACCCTGACCCTGCCCTAGCGCCAGTGTTTTCAGTGGGCGTCCTTCGCGCTGCGCGAGTGCCGCCAGTTGGGTGGTCGGATCAACACCAGGGGAGAGTACAAATACCAGTGGCACAACATTGGTACTTTCCTCGAAGGTGTCCTTGAGATTGAACGGTGGAGGATCCACGAACTGAGGCCCGAGTTGCTTCTCGATGAATTCGTACACCATAAATATAACCCGATCAGGACGAAGGCAACGCACAAATATCATGCGCTGGATGTAATTGTCTGCCGTACGTGTCTGCCAGTCATCTGGAAGCTCAGCGTCTTCAGGGTTCTCTTGCAAGAACCAGTGCTTCCACGACTCCTGTGCTTGCTCAAACGACGCGGCAACGCCGTGGAAGTTTGTCAACTTGTCCAACTCAAGGATGTGGCTCCACGCTCGCTCAGAAAGCCACGAAGGTGCAGGGTTCGGCAAACGTCCTTGCTTGTCCAGAACTTGACCACCGCGCATCAAGAAGACATATTCTTCAATATTCACCAGACCTTCAGCCTGCAAGATACGGATCGTCATGTGAAACGTGAAGAGCAGCTTGTGTTTCTCAAACAACCCTCGGCATGTGTTCGCGTAGACGGCGCTGGTGTGCCAATCATTGAGCGTTCGCACACGCTCTTCTAGGGTGTGGGTGGCGATTTTTTGCGCGGACCGTTGAATGCTGCCCTGGAACAAAACGATATACGAATCAAGAGCGAACTGGTACATGGCATCGATAGACCCCAGATCAGCAAGCGCAAAGAACAGAATAGAGGCGCGGCGGGCACATTCACGGTACTGCTCGCGGGCACTGTGGATCTTCTCCGCGGTAATTTCCGCCTCCTTTAACTGTTGTTTAATGTTCGCTGCAATAACACGCGCCGACTGCAAAGTATCCACTAGCTTCTTATTTTCCAACAACGACACCTGTGAGGTAGAGAGCAGGTTGAGGATTTCATCCTCCAGACGTTTTGTCTCCTTCCTCGCTTCGGCGGTGTCGAGAATCAACTGCTCGTTGTCTTGCTCCAGTTCAGGCTTCTCCTTCTCTACCACAATCTTAAGCAGCTGCTCCTCCAAGCCAGTTTCTCGTACAGCAAAGTTGAGCAAGCAGACCTTGCTGCATATCTCGGGCGTATAGTGAGGGTTCGGCAGGCGTGTCGTTATGTAAAGCTTGAAGTTGTCGTTGTATTCCACGTAGTTGTCACCAATCTTCAAAATAGGCTTCGCCCCCTTGCGCACGATCGCCTTGGAAAGCACTGAGTCAAGCAGAGGATCGATTTCCTCAAGAATATCCTGCAGAAGTAATGGGCAACCGAATTGGACGGCGTACTCCACCGTCTTGTGAAAGTCCGGCTGCTTCTGATCAATAACCTTGAGACCCTTATCTTTTTCCATTCGCTTGATCCACTTAATCGCCTGCAACTGTGGATCAATCATAAGAGGCCACCGGGTTCCTCGCATCACCACCGCACCGTTCTCCTTGCTGAAGTCGTCGCCAGGAAGACCAGCCTGCTGCCAGTCACGCACTTCAGTTGGATCGGCAAGAAATTCCACGAAGTCGAAATTTTTCGATATTGCAATTTGCAGCCGCTTAATCTCCTTAATCCAATTTAACCACAGTTTTTGCCGATAGTCCGCAGTAAAAGCACCAGCGTAGCACAAGAAACCACAAACAAGCAGGGCATCCCCAACGAGCGTGCCGAGAGCAGCCTCGTAACGGGCAATTGACTCAATCCACCGGTCCTGTTCACCTTCCAAACCATCAACAATAATACGTGCTCGGTCGAGCTTCATCTGCGTCTCCTTCGCCTCCTGCATCAGGCGCATCTTCTCATCTACATTTTGCTGCAGAGCAAGCTCTAGTTGTTTGACTTCACTCATAATCCTTTGTAACTTTTCTTCCTTCTGCCGAAGCATCTCCTCCTGGGCCCGGACTTTCTGCTGCGCATTTTCGTTTTTGACAATCTTGGGATGCACCTCCTTATAAATGTTACCATACTTATGAATTGCTATCACCCACTGGCAAAGACCACCAGCAGCCTTAGACACAGCACTTGCTGCAGCGGGAGTAAAATCCGGACGTTTAACATACTTTTCAATTTTATCCAGAAGGCGCTGGTCCGTCATATCATTGTTCTCGTGATAGTGCTTCAGCATATCAATGAACTTAGGCTCACTTAGCGACTTTTTGGCCTCGTCCCACTCTAGCTTCCGTCGCAGTGTCGTCTGCACGGCGTACATCACTGTCCGAATCATCGCGGCGGGCGTTTTGTACGACTTTATTTCGTTAATATCGTTCTTCTCAAGTTTGTCAAGGGCATTCTGCGCCTCCAATAGTGTGGGCATAGCACGATCCAGATCCGCCTGAGCCTCCGCCTGGTCAGCCAACGCAGATCGTTTCGTTTGTTCTATCTTTACCTTCTCTGATGCGAGCAAACTCTGCTGTTCCTCCGCGTTCTGTTGCTGTACCTTGATACTCTCCGTCGCACGGTTTACCTCCTCCGTTTTTTCCTGCAATTTGGCATCCTGCACTTTGAGCTCCTCAGTCATTTTGCTCACCGCCAGCTTGGTTTCCTCGAGCTTTGCCATACCATTCGCCAGCTTATCACGTTGCTCAATTATTTCGTCCCGCTTCTGTGTTAGCATTCTGCGGAACCCACGCACCATGTCAAGGTAAGAAGAGGGCGTTACGTAGTTGTACCTGTGTACCTGCTCCAACATCTCCCGCGAAAGTGTGCTGGTTGTGTAGTGCATATAAACGAAGAAGTCTGAAATGATGCCAAGGTGTTCGTCATCCTCCTTATTTTCACGCGTTTCCTGAAGGTAACGTAAGCCGACCTCACGAAGCGCTTCACTGGGCCATTCCACAAACCAGTCGATCGACGTGCATGACACCAGCGCGGGGAATTGGCGCAGGCGCGCGCGGAACAGTTTGTGAGCGGGGGACATAGCTACCACGAGATGAAGGTTCGTCCGCGCTCGGTCGATGAAGAAGTTGTACATCTCGTCTGGTGTGTCACGGTACCCGCTCGCGATCGCCTGCTTGCATACTGTGTCACGAATATTCTGCAACTCGTCCTTAGGAAACAGATTTGGCACTTCACCCGTCGAGAGCATGTTGTTGAGGTCCTCCAAGAATGCCGGTTGCATGATCTGATTGTCGGAGAAGTAAAAGACCCTCTGCTGACCCTTCAGCCCACATCCCTTGTAAAGCGAGCGAAGGTCCTCGTGGAAGCGATCCAAGTCATACTTCTTGTGAGTCTCAATGGAGAATATCGAGTACCCCGCGAGGTACGTGGCGAGTCGCGTAAGCGAATATCTGCCGCTACCGCCGAGCCCCACTAGAAGCGCATTACCTCGTGGCTGACGTACGATACGGTGGATGCGGCAAAGATGTTCAAGGGCGTCCGTGAAAAAGACGAGATTCATCTGCCGCGCACCGGGCTCACTATTATAGGCATCGAGGTATTCCTCCACCTTGTCGCGGAGGGCTTCTAATGAGGGGACAAGGCGGTACTTTGCCATCTCGTCATACTCGCCATCCCAGAAGTCAACAAACAGAGGGTTCTCCTTCTCGTCCACTGCCTGGTTGCGGGAGTCGCGCGAACGTGCACGAATGATGTTGTTCCACTTAGTTTGAAAGATATCTGCCAACTTCTCGCAAATGAGGTTCTTGAACCACGCCTTGTCATTTGGATCATTCATTCTATCGGAGAACACACGGAAACATTCGTGGGCCCACAATGCCACCATATGCTCCTTACATTGAAGGTATTCCATGTGGCAACCGTAGATGCCTTGGAAGACTTTACTGAGATCACGAAGGTTGAACAAATAATGCGACTTACTCGGAGTTGGCAACAAATCCGCTGACACCTTCTGATAGGTCTGAAGAGTTGCTTTCACAACAGAGTTCACGAGCTTATGCAGCTCAGGATACGGCTCCAAGCGGTACATAAGAATCGAAGTGAAAATCTTCGTGATGACGGATTCTGAAGGAAACGTAATGTTGAACACATTGAGTTTACTCATTAGCCGCGGCGTGATGTCTGGCCGGCCATACGTCATACAGCAAAGCAGCTGGAGGTCGTTGACGGTTCGCCTTCCTCGTGTGTTCCTGTCGTACCAGTAACCATTGTCTAACCATTGACGTAACAACTCCAGTGGTGGCTGAGCACCGAACTTTTCCTTGGCCGGCATGTTCAAGTCTTCTACAAGGCAAATCATACGGCGACCACCCGGTGGACAGCAAACTTTCTTTGATTTGTGTTCCATGCGTCCTTCAATAATGTCTTGAACGTTACCTGCTGTCGTCTGTGCAGAGAAGTTCAGCTGGGTCGTGACATACACATCGTTACTAAGGTTAGCCAGCACCTGCCTTGCGATGAGAGACTTTCCAGTACCAGTTGTCCCAACAAGCACCAACTGTACTTGGCTGCGTACAAGCTGACTCACAATATACTCGTAACGCACAGTATCCACAGTAGGGACAATTAACTTGTGGTATGGGGTGCCGGTGGCTGGCATATACGTTTTCTGAAGGTCCACGTGTTCATTCCAATTCTTCCACTGCAGGCCACCCAGGTCGGGGAAGTACTCAAAAATAGTCTCTGTGGACGGGAAGGAGGAGTCCAGTTCACGAATGAAGGCATCAAGCTTCTGTCTGGATTCTGTCGTGAGGGAACCACCGGCTGACCACATGAGGCAGAACGTCGCAAGAATCCGCAACTGGGGAAGATAGTTTTCACCTGCGTGAGAAGTAGCGTAGTGCGCGGCTTCAGGAACAAACGGTTCAGCATCCACGCTCGCAAGCGCGTCTAACATACGCGTGAAAGACCGGACGACGTTTAAGGTGGTAGTTGGAACCAACTCAACACACTCATGGGCTCGGTACTCCAGAACGCGCGTAACTGTGTTCTTCACATACTCCTGCAGTTCGCTGATGGTATCGTCGGGCCTCGGCGCGCCCATCGTGATTTCAAACTTCCAACGTGACTTCAACCACGTCTTAAAGAACGGCATCCACCCGAGGTCCTCAACGTTAAAGTAAACCATACCACAACGAGAAACGGTTGCGGGCGAGGCCTGCGATAAATCCTGAACCTCAAACATCATTCGGACGGTTGAGTTAAGGGTAATACGTTCACCCGAGTTAAGTGTGAGCATCTTGTTATCGTCCAAAACAGTGTTCATGGACTCTATCCACAACGTATCAACCGGACCATCGAATAACATCCACTTATATGCCGTGTCCGTTATGTCACGGCAAATCTGCCGCATGAGGTCCGAAAGAATTCCGTCCTTCCATTCACGTGTAGCTTGGTTGTAACTGCCGTATAGCTCATCCATGGTGACAGACTTGGGATTCAGTAATGACACCCTAACAGGCTCGTACAGCCCAGGTTCCAGATTCTGCTCCTTCAGAAGCCGTAGAGCACCACTAAGGTTACGCCAGGTCACCGTCTTACCCGATCCCGTTTGCCCAACAACCATCACACCATGGCGGGTACGAAGGGTGTCCCACAACTGCAGCGTCTTTACCACTATATGTGCGTTAACCTCAAGTCCCTCTGCATCCAATTCTTTCTCAGCGGCTTCTTGGAGAGCACCCAGTCCACTATCACCGGGTTCAACACCAGGGAAAAGGTCATTCAGCATTCCAACAAACAGCGGCACGTCATCCTTTACAAATTTGGGAAGGTTCATATCGTTCATTGCCTTGAGGCACAATTGAGACTCCGTCCCCGGGAATCCCTCACGCTTCAGGTTACCTGCCTGAACCAACACCGCCTTGATGTTACGGAGGGAGAAATCGTAGTGATCCTGCTTCGAGAGCTGCTTTTCCATGAGCTCATACAAAATCGAAACCTTTTTCGATAAAGTTTCTGACTCCTCAAAGCCTTCTGACAACAAAGTAATTTCGCAAATAAGTGCGAAATCTGGTACCATCATGGAAATGGGACGAAGTAGCGCCTTAAGGTTATCAGGGAGTTCCGACCGCCCCGCATAACCCGGATTCATTGTGACGAAAAGACCGCAGTTCATGTTGAGTGGAATGTCTGAACCTTCGAAGAGGAAATGATCTTTGCGCTCGGAAACGGCTGTGAGGATTGACAGAATCTGCTGCGCCACAACAGAAAGCACCTCCACCTCAATACGGTTAAACTCATCAAAGCACGACCACGAACCCGTTTGCGCAATACCACTGAGCATCCGACCAACAGATTTGTAATCTAGACCATCAGAGCAGTTGAACACCATGACGTACTTGCCGATAGCTTTGCCAAGATCCTTCACAGTTTCCGTCTTGCCTGTTCCTGCAGGACCCTGCGGAAGCCCTCCTCGGTGCAACTGTAGTGCGGTTGTCAGTGTCATGTATGCCCGGTCTGTGAGGCCAGTGACGACGAGACGCCCACTGTTTCCCAGGTATTCATAGTCATAGCGGACCGTTGCAGAAGTTTGCCTAACAAGACAAATTTTGTGACCCTCTTGTGGACGATCAGTTGACTCATCCTCCTCCCTATAGAAACGAAGTTGCCTCGACCACTCAAAGTCATCATCCTGGTGGACGCGCGCAGCAAGAACCTGACGCAAAATGTCCCGAGAATGCACCTCAATTGTAATGAGCGCCACCAATTTGCTGCGCTGAACGCGGTTCTGTGGCTGACGGACGAGCTGGCAGTATTTCTTAATCATCCCCTTCCATCGCTTATACACTTTGTACAGCGGGGAGGCCTTACGACGTTGTAAACCTAAGCCACCCGAGTGAAGCTCGCCATACTCCGTGATGGCACTTTCTGTCATCAAAGTCCAGTTGATGCAAGAAGCTGTGATAATGCTTTGGCCTTCGTTACGCTCAGCCCAGGCTTTCAGACTGTCACGCGAAATCGATTTCTTAGTCTCAAAAACGCTCTTCTGTAAGTCATCAACCGTGGCGTTGATTCGCTTTTGCATCATCTCACGCATCTTCACCTCTACACGACGGAGCCAGGACTCAACCGGCAACCCTCCCACCTGTACAGCGGGAGTAAAAGCGACAGTTTCGCCATCGGACGACAGCATTGCGTCCGCAACAGTGCGCTGGCGGACAGTCTTAAGTGACAGTTGGTAAAGACCTTCGAAGCACTTACGTAAGTGTGGTTGGACCTTGGATGGATCTTTCGTATGGCCAAGGATTTCAAGGAGGTCGTCGTTGGAAAGAAAGTAAAAGCGGGGGAACACACGACGGCGATCCTCAAGAAAGCCTTCCAAGCTCTTTTGGATAAATTCAAGACTGTTATTCATGTTCTGCAACTGATCAATCAATCCATCACGCCGTGTGCCGCGAACCACGTTCGGATCGTTAATAAATCGCGTAATAATCGCCAGCCACTGAGAATGCACGCCATCAAACTTCTTTGACTCAGCCGCTAGCTTCCGCTTAATATCGTCGCTGCCAATAAAGATGTTCTCCAGATACATCCACTTCGTCTGCACCGTGAGGAGAGCCTCTATTGTATCTGTTGCAATTGACAGCGTCTGCTCCCATTGAATCACCTTTGGACGAAAACTGTCTACAAACCGTGACATTTTCATAGAACTCAACTGTGCAAGATGTTCAGCTAAGGCATTGTTAATGTCGTCTACACCGGATATTTTGTGGTAACCTTGGTATGGTTCTATCATCAACTCAGAATCCTCCCAGAACGTACGGATTCTTTCAAGATCAGTTTCAATTTTCATCTCCTCTCGCGCGGACGTAGCGAGGTTAACAACGAACTCTGCTTGCGTCTCCACACGAGCCTCCATAAGGTCATTCAAGCAGAAGCTCTCATCGTCAATGTTAAACGTGGCGTCAAGCTGTACTTTGAGGAACTCCCAGTGACGCGGTCGTATGGCAGGGGTCCTAAGATCATCCACAATGGGAAGTAACCGTTTCATGAGCTCCACCTCTTCTTTAAGATTCACCCATACATCTGTCATCTGGAGTTCATTCCGGAGCCTCAGTGTGTCCTTACGAATACGTTCGCAGACATCCAACATACTTTCACTGTTAAGCTTAATAAAATACATAGTACGCCACAATGAATTTTCTCGCCGCCACTCGTCACACAGGTTCCATATTTTGCGAAGTATCTCCAACTCCTTCTCCGCAGCCACCAAGTCATCCAACTGAGGTTTCTCTAGGTTGAAGATCTCAATACCTTGTTGAAGCCTACTCTCCATGGTACGTAATTCTTTCGCACGCAACCCAAGCGAGCTGAGTTTGGCGAACGCATCTTCAGTGGAAAGTGTGTGTGACCGCGGTCCCTCCTCAGCGACCTTCTGACGAAGTGCGTAGGAATTTGACGACAGAGCTCGTATATCCGTCTCCACATCGTGCCGAAACTGTTCTTTGTACTTTGCCAGCTGCTGCTGAGCCTTCACAAGCTGTTCCGAGTACACCTCAAATTTTTCCTGAAGCCCCTCGCAGCGACGAACATCCTCGGGTCTAACGCTGCCGAAGTTGTACATATCGTGGGTAATGAGGGCGAAGGTATCGGCAATTGGTCCAAACTTGGCCGAAATTTCTGGCAGTGCCTCTGTGGCGGCGGCGCATCTCTTAATTTGGTCACCAAGTTCATCCAGGGACTGTGGTTCCTTTGTCAGTGCCTGAATGGTTAAAACAAAGTTCTTGTAGATAGCATCGACCTCGGACTTGGCATCCGCATACAACAGGCTATGATAGTGAGTAATAACAAGTTGGCACTGTTTGCGGAAGCTCTCCTTCATCTTGGTGAAATCTAGTTGGAGGAAAAGGACATCAGAGAACGTCTCCTGCTTGTTGATTCCTTCACGACGCTGGGCCACATGGTCCATGTGAATACGATAATCTTCGAGCTTCCAACCTTGCTTGATACGGCGGACCTGCTTCTGTGTTGTCCACAAACTGTCCGTGGTGTCCGACTGGTGTAACTGCCAAGTCTGAGTCAACTTATCCCGCACTTTCTCTTCTATAGCATCAAAGGACTCACGCACATGGCGGAGACTGTATATCGCATCCTGCTCGCTAGTCATGTACTCAAAGTACGATCCACGGAGAGCAAGAGAATCCGTGTTGGAGCTGCTGTACTGAAATGGTTGTCGTTTGCCTGCATCAGCATCGTCCGTTTGGTCTTGCGCAACTCGAGCTTGCAGTGACTCCTCCAGGCGAGGAATGCTCTTCACAATACCGATAATGGCCTTGCACACACCATTCACGTCGTGGCTCAACTTGCGAACGGACGGCACAGGCTCAATGTGGGGCCTGGTGTCATCCGCAACCGTGACAACCACGTCCAGTTTGAAAACCTTTTCTTCCAAACGGTCTTCCGATGGTTCGATAGGTAACATACGCTCTACCACCTGAAGTGTACGCTTCACCATCGTACGCAACGCTTCCTCCACCTTTAGCTCCACCTTCGATATGAGGCGGTGCCACTCCGTGCGAACGACATCATCCTCGGCATAGTCGTCACGAAAGTAGCTCAACAACTCGAATAGCTTGTCCACGAGGCGCCGATGAATTGCCTGAAGTTTCTCCAACGTGGCGGCACGGTGAGCCTCTTGCTTCTCTACGAAGGATTCGATGGAATATACCTTCTTTTTCTCAAAGATGACCACAATCGTGTCGGCAATAGCCTTGCAGTGATGGTCAACGTACTCTGATCCGTGCTTAAACTCATTTACGATGTGCTGAACTCGCTCCACGTGTTGGCGGCACTCTCGAACAAAGTACTCAACAATACCCTGTGAGTTCCACAGCAGTCTCGTCATTCCGGGCATATATTTGCTCTCCAAAAAATTCATCCGCACTGAGAAAAGTCGACATTCCTCACGGGTCAGCGACAAGGCAATGCTGTTTCGGGCCCGAACTGCCTGTGCAACACTCTCGCGGTATATTCGCAGGCGTTCTTCCTTAGACACAATGTCCATAATGTGGACAGGCAACAGCTCGCCAAGACTGTGCCAGTACCGCGCCTCAGCGAAGAGTAACAAAAGCTCCGAAGCGAAATTTACATCATACAGGGCGAGGGAGTGTTTCCGCGGGTTGGGGCGCTTAGAAATGAGAAATCGCTCAAGATACTCGCCAGGGTTCTGCGGCAGGTTTGCCCTCCATTCGCAAAACTTCTGCCGCATCGTGTCGCGGAGAGACCGATCCAGTCGATCGACAAGTTGTATTGTCTCCGTGGATTCGGGGGATTCACGCAAGTAGTAGCAGTGATTTAGTGTCTCCGTAGTCATCTGAAGAAGGTGGGCATTGTTCTCTGCCCACATACCGTGACCAGCTAGGGGCGGATGGAGGTAGAAAATTGGTGGAGGCTTGTTGAAACATCGTTGTAACTTGCCCTGTACGACCATAGCCTTATCATGCACCATACGAAACACTCGGTCTTTACTTCGATCCAACTGGAGTTGAAGCTCCTCTGTTTCCGCCACGAGAAAAAAGGCCTCAATGTATTCAGCGCCCATCTCTGTTGTGGTAAAGCTATCAAAAGCCGCCGTGATGATCTGCTGAAGCATCATAGATAGATTATCAATGTCTGACTTCAATGCCCGGAAGTCATCAACCCAACGAGTAGACTTCACATCAAGAATATCGTAGTCTAACCGCCGCAGTGTGTCTATCTTGGCTTTAAATGCACGTTGGATGTCTAACAGCTGCGTCTCAATCTCTGGACCCTTATTCCCACTGAAAATTGGCAGCTGGCCCCTAAAGACATCCTTTTCCTTTCCTTTCGTTTTAACCAGATCCTTCACCTCAAGCGGCGCACCATAGGCGGCCACGCCACCGGCAATCTGCCGCTTCTCAACTGCTGCCGCGTTTCGAACTCCACGCGTGTGCCGCGATCCCCCTGTGCGATCGGTAGATATTTGGCTATCTTGGAATACACTCTTAAAACCGAACTGCAGCTGAGCCTTACAAATTTCGCACAAGTTTTGGCAGCGGTGGCGCACAAACCCGTCAATTTCATTAAGAAAAGAGTCGTCTACATCAAGTTTCTCACCACGTTCCATCTTAAACCTTTTGCGTGTGGCCGCGAGCATCTTGTGGCACTCCTGGATCCATGCATTACCAGCCGCAACGCTGTGTCTCAGTGCTACCATACTCCGCTCTACATCACCGTTGAGGATGGCAGGCACATCAATCTCCTGGCTGCAGCGGAAAATGATTTCATTAGA
The DNA here is from genome assembly GCF_001457755.1 of Trypanosoma equiperdum. Classification (NCBI taxonomy): domain Eukaryota; phylum Euglenozoa; class Kinetoplastea; order Trypanosomatida; family Trypanosomatidae; genus Trypanosoma; species Trypanosoma equiperdum. The sequence continues at coordinate 79,221 of NW_027123451.1, read as the reverse complement.
GATTAACCGTAACAGGCGGAAAAAGCGATCTTTCTTGTAACTCTTTGAGTACAGAAGAATCAGCTGCGCGTGAATGAGAACATCGGGAATAAGGGACGGTATCTCCTTTGGGCCAGCACGTGATAGTCGGGTACACGGCTCCAGCAGCGTGTTAAGGAACCGCAGACTATCAAAGGCCTCATCGGTACCTTTCTCCACGTCGGCACGCAAGTTCAAAAATGGCTCAAGATAGTAAAATGATTTCGCATTTTTCAAAACCTGCACAATTCCTCCCACGTCCGAGCGGTTCAGCTGCGTGCGGATATTACCCAAGTCACGCGCACGCGACCGCCAGTACGCGATTTCTTGCAACGGTCCTGCACCATCTCCCGTGAGACCGGCGTCTTTATCTCCCACAACCTCTTTAATTTGCCGCGTCCAGTGGATCACTACCGCCTCAAAACCCTGAACAAGTTCACGATTTTGGTGCGCTTCGGCGAGGTCCACCTTGCTAAAGAGATCACTGGGGACATACAACACTGTCTGACCCTTGAGACGATTCACATTTTCTGTTACAGCTGCCATAAAACGATGGAGGGCTGAACGAACGTCCTTCTCAAGACTGTCTGGCCAGCGATTCTGTAGAAGCGTTGGTGCGATAGAGTACTGAAGCTGGCGAAGGAAACCTTCAAGAAGATTACCACCACGACATACACCCCACGCAATACAGGTGTCCACGCTCTCAGGGACGATCAACTTCTCTGGGTCGAGGCGGGCAAACCACACGACATCAAGGCACATTCCCTTCATTGTGTCCCTCCGTGATACAGCCGGAAGGCCATCAACAATGCGCAACTCCGCGATCATTTCCTGCTGGCTACGGGATTCAGAGGACGGCTCCCCGTCTTCAGAAACCACATCCACCAACACACTACTGTAGTAGCAAAAGAGCGCGTGTAGATCCTCATCACCCACGAGAAAGTCATTAATAAGACGAATGTGCTTATTTGTGAACTCCTCATCCTTGCATTGTAGCTCCGCCTGAATGCGTTGCAGCATCCACACAGTGCATTCCGGATGGCACTCAGGGATGACACCCTCTTCTGCAACTTCAAACTTAACGCGGGACGTCATTTACTCTACTTTCCCCCCTTTTTATACTGTAGCTGTTCGAACGTACGTCGAAACTCCCCCTCTCCCCAGTCGCTTGGAAGGGATCCGCCTTTTCTTTGCTTTGATGTTTCCTCTTTTCCCCCCCCCCTCCGTTTAAATCCCTTGTTCCAACAACTTTAGTGGCGCTAAGCGTCTCAAATAAATATAAATACGTCTCCCTTCTGTTCCTTCTATGCGCTGCCAGCACTGAAGCGGCCACCTTCACGCTCCACCTTCTTGTCTTTCCTTTTTTGTTCGTAACAAATCTCACTCCTTTTATTTCCTTTTATTCCTTTTGTTTTGTTTTTCAATCTTTTCCCTTCGAGCCAGAGGGACCAAAGAGGAAAAAGAAAAAAAAGAACCTCAAGGGGGACACCTAAGGCTGCAGCACGATTGAAAGCCCCCAGCCGTGTTGTGTCGCAAGGCCCCGTAAAACGATGCAGCACGGGAAGGAGTCAGGAAGAAAAGAAAGGAGATGGTGAATGAAATTCATGAGGAAAGTAAGCCAAGACAGCACAGATCAGTCACCGAATGAATAAACGAGACGGCGTAGAAAAATTAGAGTACCAATGTATTTACGAACCGAGAAAGGTGTACACACCGAACGCCGAAGCGCGTGGGTGGAATATAACTCATCCTGCTGGAAAAAAAAGGGGGTTCTCCACCCATATCCTCCAGCCAGAAGCACCCGCAGCGCCCAAAATATAAAAAAAAGTAAAACAGAATATCGAAATATAAGGGAGAAAAAAAAAAAGCATCATTCGCTTGGTGAACACCTTTTGAAGCAGTGGCAGCACAATGACAAAAAAGTGACGAAAAGGAGGCTACAGAATGCAACAAACATCCCTCCACCATTATTCCTTCACTGCATATATATATATATATGCATTCAAATGCTGCTGTCCGCATCAAAGCAGCCCCAGGAGAAATAATAGACAAATGAACGAGAGAGTCGTAAAGATACAGTTCAACACTTTTGACTTTTCCCCTCTTCCCTACCGCTTCCAAGCAACCAGAAAAGTGCGTTTGCTACGCCACTTGTTCCCTCACACACTTCAAAGTTCTATATGCACACATCTAACCATAACCTCCAATTCACTCAACCGTGCAAGTGCCTTACCTGCAGGGTCAAGGCACAGCCACGAGGCAACACATCAAAAGGAAAAGAGGTGAAGAAGTAAAACCTGCCGCGCACATCCCAACGTACCACCTAATGTGACCCAGGTGAAAGAAAAGTAAATGAACCACACCGATGTTCGGTGAAAGCGCAAACAAAAAGGGAAGGAATTTGGCATCGAAAACCTGCACCCACATGTTATGTGGAACCCCACCAAAGATAAGTAAAGGTTAGAGGTGTAGAGGCACAACAAGACCAAATTTTAGCACAAATGTAAATAAAGAGAAATCAGACGATAATGAAAACCTAAGAAAAGTGGAAAGGGAATAAGCAGACCGAAGAGAGAAGTACACAACAGCCACTTGGTGGCACATTATGACAATTTAGAGCTCTCCCGTTAGTCTTTCCTTCCCTCTGTCACATGCACCACTGCCCACGATCTCGTGTAAACGTGCTGGCAGTCGATGTATTACAACGACCCCTTCTTCTCACTGAAGGATGAACATATGAACATTCTGGAGTACGTTAATTACAAAAACACACACACACACACATATATATATATATATATATATACTATCCAAATCCCGTCGCATAACCCCCTTTTATTCCTGTTTTTGAGCTGAAACTCGACCGCCCCTTCCAAACAGTGACAGCGAGTGTGTCTGCTTCGCTGCCTTGTACGTACCACCGATCCGATCCCAAAACGTGAAGTACTGCCCGTAGTCGTAGCTGAATTTCTCGTGGTGAATCGTGTGATGCCCTGTCGTGTTGATGATATGACCCCCAAAGTCCACCTGGTCGTGAATTGACACCGTCCACAGGTTCACCGCCATGAAGAGCAACACGAAGAGGTAGTGGTGAACGGGAAATATAAATATAAATGCGTAGTATGGGACACCCTGACCAAACCCATCACATGGATTGAATGCGTGAGAAGAGAAGGGTGTGGTGTACTTGTAGGTGTGATGAAGCTTGTGCAGGTGACGGTACAGTGTGGGATGGTGGAGACCGCGGTGGAACCAGTACACCATGAAATCGGTGAAGACAAAAAAGAGGGCCGCAGAGAAGAAGAGATAAGGCCAGCCATAATCATCCACGTTATAGTACAACTTACTGTAGCCGCGGTGCGAAAGAACTGCAGCAGGTGTCATTAAAATTGCCATAAAGGGTACAGACGCAACGGCAATAAATATCTCGTGAATTATTTGGTCGTGGAGTCCTCCCTTTGCTATTGTGCGGGGAAAGTAAGTCTCGGCAAACTCAAAGAAAAACAAGTATGTACTGAACGACGCACAAAGAAGGTACATCACTATACCGCCGGTTGTGAGGAGAAGCCAGTAGACAAACATTTGATCACGAAGCGAGTTGCGGTCAACCGGTAGAAGGGAGGCGTAAACGTCGAATGCCACTTCCATCGAGACGCTGTCCTTGTCTGCTCTTCACCAGTTTACACAAATCTTTTAGTGTGAAGTACCTTAGCGACACTTCAGAGGTCTCGCCTGACTCGCTTTACGATTGACAACTCGGTGCACACTGAAGCCACCGGAAAGGTGGATGATTGGATCCCAATACCACCAGTCACCGATACAGCACGGCAAACAGTACCACAAAGAAGGAATAAAAGGGAGAAGTGAAAGGGAAACGCGAATGCAGATTGAAAGGGGTGAAAAACAGAACGGTTAGTACACCAGGCGAAGTATACAACTCTACAGAGTATTGTTTAATGGGAAATTACAACAGAAAATGTTTGACACAACCAAAACGAACAGGACAAGAAACCTCAGGCTCTACAAACGTACGCACATTTAATGCGGCTGCCGCACGCTGTCTCCGTGCAACCCGTGTGGAACACTGCTGTTGTAACAATCTGTCGCTCACATGCGCTCGAGTGGCGCACAGTGGCGAAAGGTCCTCGGACGGTTACATTCGCCACATCTTCACACATGCCCTCTACTGCGTCGTTCCACAACTGTATTGAGCTCCCGGAAACCTTACTCAGTAGATAAAGGTACATCCTGCAACAGCAACGCATGCGCAATCGCTATCAAAAGGGGGGAAGATCCGAGTTTTTTGCTGCGCTTGAAACGCTGCAACTCCGTGAACTACACATTACGCGTTCCATTGCTTCATACGCATATGGCACGCCGCCTCGTTAACCTGTTTGAAAGTCACACAATCCACCTTGATGCTTGGAATGTGGTATCACAGCACCATCTAACGCTCAGCAGAGGGCCCAAAATCCTCCTCAGCAGCAAACCGGAGACATACCGGTCAATTTCATAATTTTATCCGTTCCTTCCTTCCCTACACTTCCTTCTCATTTTTCATATCTTTATACAACTCTCAATCAGGCCGCCACTGACCCACAGTTGGAATACACCTCGGCTCAGCTTCCTCGTAACCTAAACGTTACGTCCATGCCACTTCGAGAAACCTCGAAGCACTCAGGAAAGTAAAACAGATATTTCACAAGTGCGGGCAGATCCATGACGGTAAAGGAGGGTACGCGTGAGGTTCCGGGACGTTCCTCCTTTGGCATGGAAAGCCGGTCAACTCCCTTGCCACACCCCCGAGATAAGCTGTCACACGCCCGATTCATACCCACCTCACGCGTAAGCTCGTTAAAGCAGTCCAGTATATCAACTGTGGCTTCCTCCTCACCTCCTCCTCCCTCCATTCCCACCTTTGGTTCCCTTGCTCTGTCACCCTTGTTATGCGATGCAAGGTGACCAAAAGTACCCCTAGCAGCACTATGTCGCTCAGCGTAATAAATACGCATGCGGGGAAGAAGGAAGAGCCGAACAAATGTGTCGTGTAGGGGGAGTATAAAGGGATCACGGCCACCCCCAATGGCTGTAACATCCTCAGGTCGCACCAACTGGGACAGTGGGCCAAATACTGGTTCAAAGTGACGCCAGCGGAACATCGATTGCAAATCCGACCAACGCAGAAGCCGCGTAAGTTTTGAAGAGCAACACTTTTCGTTAGCGCCGTAGGTGCCGTTTGCTGAGAGTTCACCAACAAGAAACGGCAACACAACGTACTGTGAGGCATGTATCATCGCATCCAAGGCACACCAATGACGTCGGTCGTGAAGTGCCTCAAAAAGCTTAGCACTCAAGTAGCTGTCAGCAACCGATGCCCAAGGCACGGCAGCATCACACCGCACATCCAGCACAGCTTCGGCAACGGAAAGCGATATCGCACATTTTCCCCGTCCCGTATCCCTTTTCCCTTCCTTCAACGAGTCACTACTGTCCACTAATTTGTTTACAGACCGGCCCCACTCACGAAACCCACGCCTCGCCTCATCCAACAAAGAAAGTGTGAACGACCGTGATGATACCGGCGTCTGCTCAACTGAAAGTATATCCAACTGAAAGCTGCGAAAGGCGGCTGGACACCAGCGACCCAGCTCCTGCACACTCAACGCTTGACTTGAGAGCAACCGCTGTCGACCACGACCCAACAGAAACACACGAAAATCGCCAATGGCTGCCATTGCAACAGCTTGCCGCGCCTGAGCCGCACTGCATCCCCATGTCGGCAGAAGCATTACTGATCCCGACTCCGTTTCCCGCCTGTGCCCCGTGGTATCCGCATTTGGTAACGTTCTCACGTGTTCTCGCCAGTGCAACACACCACGGACGTCAACTAAGTGACGCCTCAGCAGCGCCTCGGTGGAGAAACAAGAACCGACTGAAGTGAACAGACGCCGCGGCACTAAAAGAAGGAAAAGTTGCGGGCGCGGCAGAAGGTCCAAATGAGGGGCGCGGTACGCCGACAACTGACCGCACGTCATCTTCGGTAGCAGCAAACGGGACACCACACCACCGGATAGCGGCGTGGTGACATGACGGGGAGGACGGCTCTCCTTTCCGGCTTCCGCTAATGTCTGCTGTTGCATTGGCCGCGGCGGCGGGTGAAAAGTGGATCCCTCAAACCCAATGTGAATATCTCCCAAACACCCCGCGTCGCCGCCGCATTCGCTCCCAGAGCCTTGGCCAAAACATTGAGTAAGAAAGGAGAGTTGGTTGTGAGCACTCAGCTCATTAAGATAAATGACACTGTGACCTACAGGCAGGCGCCGTAGACACTGCTGCAGTGCCCGCTGTGCAACGGACCTTTTTTTTCGATTCATTCAGCACCCGCAGAACCGTACATTTAATGGTGTCTGGCGATTCTGGAGGATCGCAGAACGGAAGAGAGTCGGAACCTCGTGTGTACGACGCGTACACCCACGACTCCACTTGTCGCTATGCGGTCACCGCAGCGAGTAGATAAGCAGACACGATTATCCCAACAGAAAATAAAGAAAACAAATGGAGAGAAGAGGCGCGTAAGGCGGCTATACGGCACTGCACGGCGGGATGGAACGTCACGAGGGGAGGAGGCTTTTAAGGAAAACCGCACAATCCAAAGAGAGTATGTTTGGGGGAAACATTAGTTAACTGCAGTAATACGACAACAAAAACACTTAAACAAAAGAAAAGAAAAATTAAACAAAGAATGGACGATACCGGTGAAAGGAAGGACATTACGTAACAAAGAAAGACGCAGACCTTCCTGCGTCGATGATCAATATAGCCCCCCACACAAGGCACTGCCTTCTCTCCCTTCTCCTTTTAAAAAAAAGAGAATTCGTATTCTTTTTTTTCTTTTTACCCCCTATCCGTATATCCTGCAGAGTCTCCATTAGACACACAAACCAGTTCATTCACTTACCCAATTTCCTTCTTTTTTTTTTCTACTCAATACCCCATTTCTTCCAGATGGTACAACGAATGCAGATCAAGAAAAAACGAAAAAAGACCTGACATAAGTAGCAAACACACCAGAAAAAAAAATTAAAATTAATGCGTATAGAAGCTACGCAATACCACTGGTGTTAACTGTTCGAAATAATAGGTAACAAAGAATGAATGTAAACGCGAGTACGCATAACTTTTTTTCATCCAGCTATGACAAGACACCTCTTCAGGCAGCCATTGCAGGAACCATGTTTCCCTCGTCTATTCCCCTTCCTTGCCAGGTTACCTTCATTCCCTTCCCCCCTTTTTTTTATTTGCTCTTGTCCTTCTAAACTTTCTCACCGTCAAAACAGACACCAAATAGCACAGAAAGAATATATATATATATACATATACAGATGCATATACATACATATTTGCGTAGCCCATAAAAAGGGAAGGAAATGCATCTAACTCCAGCAAAGGTGCAATACGCGGATCCAGCGTCCGCGGGAACTGCACCAGCGACATAGAGAAAAGGGATGCGGAGCACTGGAAAAAAAAAAGGAAAAGAACACGGTCAACGAGATGCAGGTGATAGTGACGAGAAACGAAACAAAAAAAAATGTAAAAAAGGGGGAAAGAAAGCAAGAATTTGAAAAGGGAAATAAAAATAAAAATGAAAAACTGAAAAAAAAGGGCAAAATAAAAGGGGAATGGGAAATGATATAGAAAAAAAGCACGATGAATAGACAGTCAGATATAAGATACATATAAACAAAAATATAACAGTTTAGTAACGCGTATATAAATATAAGAGCAAGAGGAGATCACATGTATGCTCTACCGTCGCGTATAAGATAACAGCTCAAAGAGGGCTGCCGCCTTAGGGGCGGCAGCGACACTACTTTGGGATGTGCTGGCACTGAAGTCTGCATTGACGCCTTCATCAGAGGCATCTTCAGTTGCCAACCCGTTCGCACATTGCTCAGTGAGAGTTTTGGGTGAGTTTGACTGCATCCTGCAGGGCACAGAAACCGACCCTCCACATGAACCTCCAGTTTTGGCATCGTTTGCTCCACGTACGGTAAGCGGCGAAGCAGTGGTTGAGGCAATGGAATGAAGGAACGAAGAAGAAGAAGACACAAGCGGTGGTGACTGCGACGGCTGCACACTCTCTATCTCACTCCACCTACGCTTCGCACTCCCTCTTGTTCTCCATGGCGACGTACCCCCATCACCATCAGTATCGCCCTGCGGGACCACCTGGGCACCGGAGCCATTATTTTGATCGTTGGGGTTATTAGCCTTCTTTGTCCACCCCTTTCCAACGAAGCACTGCTCAAACAGGGAATGCTTCCGTCTGCATTGAATGTAGCCAAAGGGACAAAGCATTTCTGCGCCCTCATTCACATCTTGCACGCTGGCACGGTCAGCGCCCACCGGGTCGTTGGGCGCATCTGCGCCGCATTCTTGAAGGAGTGCACTGGCGCTGCCTTCTACATTAGAGCAGGGAACCTCTGTTAACCCGCACACGTCGCTACACGTAAGCTCCGTCCCTCTGAATTCACCGTGCGATGGGTCCACTGCTCGGTCCGCATCTGCGGTTGCTGAGTCGGAGGCACCTGCAACCTGACAAACGCTTGAAGCTTTACAGCTCAGTGTTGCACAGCTAACACGGTCAGGTGGCGTCGGTGGCTCACTCTTGACACAACATTTTCCACCGTCACTTCGAACACCGCCAGCGGCATCACATTCATCGGTAACAGCGCCGCTAGGGCTTTGACTGTCGTCACCGTTGCCATTCTTGGTGTTTGAGTCTCCGCCCTGCGAACTGCTCTCCTCCCAGTTGTCCACCTTCCACTGCCCGTTCACAAAGTACTTGGATCGCACAACCTTCGGCCCACAGTAACCTTCGGCTTCCCGCACTTTCTCCAGCGGTGCTGAGAAAAACGTTTTCGTCGGTGGCGTAAGCGGGGTATTCGACACTGATGTGGCTGACGCCTGAGAGTTGCTTGAAGCAAGTCGTAAGGTCATACGCGGCGACCGCAGCTCCTTGAACCCGTTGAATGCCGTCAACGTACTCTGACCAGCGCGGGAAGTCTTCCGGTAATTATCCAAACAATACTGATAAATTCCCTTGTATAAAGAGCGTGTGGTGGGATCGTAGAGGCACTGGCAGCACATGCTTTGGGCGAGATCGTCCCCCACTAACTCACCCAAAATGCTCTGCTTGAACGCAACTCCGTTTGGAAGAGGTGTTCGGGTAACCAACGCACGTTTCACCGGGTCAAAGACGATGTGGTGTAAAAAACAGTAGATGGCTCTCTGTAAACCAGCTTCATATTTGCGCAGTTGCTCCCTGGGAAACCCATAGTTTTCCTCTAATAACCGAATGACATCCGGCACCGACCTGGCCTCTGACATAATGCCGAATGCCTTCTTCACGCCAATGTGCCGCAAATTAGGTAAGTAATCACAGCCACTAAGAATGCAGCCGACGAGGAAAGAGTTATACGAAAGTCCTTGAAACAACGGACAATGAAGTACGCTTTCCACCTCAATAACTTGACAACTTCCCTTGTGATCTAACTTAGCGATAAGCCGCGGACACCAATACACAAGGAGATCGCTGTCCTCCGTTATTACCGCGTCCACATACCTCTGCTGGCACAAATACGCTAACTGGGCATCCGCCTCGTAAGGCGCCACAATGCACTCCAACTGGCGTTCTTGTAACATCATGATCACGGCATGTGCAAGCTCCGTTGTTATGTCCATTCCCCTTTCCACTAGCCCTGCTATATCCTTACGTTCGCTAGGCGTCGGCCTCGAGTTGCGCCGCAGCAAATCCAGAGCCTCAGAGAGGTGCTTGATCCTGTTCCGTCTTCGTTCCTCTTCTTCCTCACGCTTCATTGGCAACTCCCTCCCATCAAACACCAGCACAGGCTTTACACCGTATCGCAGAAGAAGCTCGACCTGACTCATCACCCAGTGGAGAAATTTTGTGTTAAGGGGAATGGGATGCGCGCTGACTGTCACGGAAGGATCTGACAGGCTTTCAACATGTGCCCTAAGCATTTCAACATTCGCTTCGGTACTGAGATCAACGCTTCCGCTGACAGCGCGGTGGAGCCACACGTACATGTCAACTCCAACACGGCTCCCTCTGAATTTCTCCAAGTGTGCGTCTCGGCACACGGGTTTCACTTCTCCCCATAACCCTTTAATCCCCATAGTGTCAGCACGGCGGTGGGCGTAGAGACGGTGGAATCGAGGTTTGAGTGCCCAAAAGTTCAGCACTCCTTCCCCCTATAATAATACAATGTAAATAAACAAATATATATGTGTACAAATTTTCCTTCGTGCCTCCCAGTGGAGTGGCAACACTGCGACAATACTCCCGAGTGCACCACCTTTCTAAAGGCTTTCCGTGATCGGCACTCTAACAAGTTTTGCCCTTCGTAGCCTTCGTGGGAAACTCAGATATCACAGTGCGATGAGCCAAATGAAATTAATAGTACCGAATACGCACAAAACGATACACACACAAGACAGAGAACGGAAAGAAAGAAACCTAAAATGATGCTTATATCTAAAAACTAGCTCACTGACTCGCCGCTGCTACAAACAGAGACTTCAGAACGGAAACGCGCTGTAATCCCTTCCCTACCCTTTTGACCGGAGGTGTTTGGCAAGTTTACCGCTATCACCTACTTAACCTAAAATAAATTGCTTACGCAAGCAGCACGAGGGGGGAAAAAGTAAATAGGGTCGACAGGGGATTTGGGAAACAGAAGACGTAAAAAGACCACGCAAAGCACCCATCATTATTCGTCAGCCCAAGACAAAGTGCAAAAATTAAAATAATGTTCATTTTGCGCTTGACCACGGTGCGGGTCCAAACAGCGGCAATTAAAAAAACTACCGCGCATGCAACTCCATGTTCACCGCATCCCGAAGGGATTTACCCGCGCCCCCAACACGCACACCGCCACTTCAACTGTTTTTATCGCAGCTCAAGCATGAGCGCGCACATACAATAAAACCCCTCAGTGAAACACAAGTAATACAACACTACAAACGTGGGCGTTTCCTATCCTTTGCGTCCCTTGCTACATCACCCGGTTTTCCACGATAACCTTCATTCAAGGGGTCCCCACGGCTCTTCGACGAGTCGCCTCGATTCCTGCTGTTGGCTTGGTTGCACAACCACTCCTCGTAGCGCCGCAACCCGAGCTGAAACTTCTCGATAGCCTCATCGAGGGGTACGTTTTCAAGTAATATTCGGCGACCACCCTTGAGAGCCTTATCAAAATAGCGTTGCACCTCCTCAGCGTCTAACGGTGCCACTGGAGCAGTCCTTTCCCTTTCGCTGAAAGGTGTCACCACTCCGGTCCTCCCGTTAGCCAAATCGGTCTCCTCAATACCCTTTTCCCCGTCACCTTCTCCGGGTTGACCTCCGCTTCCATGCGATGAGCCCGGGCTCACGGCACGGCCACCCGCAGACCCACCAAAGTCGAAAACAAATTGTTCCGCGTCGCTAAGGAAGAGCGTGTTGCTTCGTTTCAGTGCACCTTTGGTGGTGTCCGTCATGGTGCAACCGAGAAAACACGCAGTCGGATATTCCTCCAATTACTCTTCCCACGTCAACGTTACCTCAGTTTCCCTTCAACAACCTATACCAAACAAGAGCAAACACACGAATTAGCAGCAATATACAGTCGAGGAAGACATAAAACAAGAAAACATATAAACCGGGGGGTAAGCGCTGAAGTAAATCCTTTTAAAACGTATTCAACAGCGGAGGCAAACAGAGCAAAAGCACAAAGCGTGAAGACAAAGGCGCCAAAAACGGCCTCCAGCCCCCCCCTCACAAACGTCACTGATACCAAAAAAACTACGCTTTCCAGACTTAGGCTCGATGCTCAATGACAACGCGGTAGCCAGCACTCCCACACACACAGTTTCGGCGCACGTACGATACACCCACATGCACAATCGTAAAAACAGAAAGAAAAAAGTACAGAATGAGAAGCGGGACGGGACTATCGAAACCCCTCACTATGTAACAGCGGCCGGTCGTAAAGCAAGCGTAAAGCAGAATTTTCCCAGCAGCGCGCACAGTTGTAAATGAACTGACGAAGCAGCACCCGGGGGTGCTTTGTACTGCCTTCTCATGCGTATTAGCGCACTTCACGAAGAGGG
>NW_027123451.1:59779-67011 GCF_001457755.1 Trypanosoma equiperdum | reverse complement strand
ATAAATAAATATATATATGGTGTGCACACGGCCTAGCTTGTCGCATCTAGTAAAATTGCCCAGCTGAAACAGCGTCCTTTTCCCCTCCACAGATACAAAGACTTTCCATACTCTACAGCCACTTCTGTCAGCGCGTAAACCCTAACCCCACGTCAACCAACTGCCTGCATCCACTCCAAAAAAAGTTCACACACACACACACGCGCACAAAGGCTAAAACAGAAACGGAGATAAAACGGTAGTCGCACACGTAGCCACACATAACATCCCAATAAAAAAAACTACCTAGCTCGTTCCCCGACATACGTCAGCCACGCTGTGGTTCCGGCACGAAAACAACCGTTTTACGGACTAGTGGGGTTGGTTTTGTAAGTGGGGCTTCCTCCAATATGCTAGCTATGAATTTCCGGTCGTCATACCGCATACGAAAAGCCTGAGCGCAGTGCCTAAGAAGCCACCGCATTTGGGGATTCACAAAGATATGGGGTTGATGCTTTAGGGTCTGCGACAACATCTGTCTTGCAGCGTCGCGGCGCACAGGATTGGAAAGTGCAAAGATGTGGTGAAGGATGCGGGTCGACGTCGCACTCAGGCCCTTAATAACATCACAGAAGGTACTGGAATCGCGAGAGTCCACTGGAGAAGGGGTGGAGCCTACCGAGTCGGTGGTTTCTTCGTCATTCTTTGAATTTCCATCCACCATCTCTCCATCGTAACGCATGTGGGCGAAGTATGGTGGCGAGCACGAAACCCTTGATGGATTGTCGCGGCGACCGATGGCCGTCCAGTTGGACGGTCGATTATCAGCAAAAGCAACGGAGTACGGCACACCGTCGGCACTCATGTACGCGTTACTTTCGTTTACTACGTAGTGGGATATCTCAGTCAGTTTCTCCGCAGCGCGCCTCGAGCGGGCAAGCAGACATTTACCAACAATACAAATACTAGAAACACTTGCCGTATCGGCAAAACGCGACAGCGCCATCAGTTGATTTTGCAACATAGGCACGCTACGCATTAGAGAGAAGCCGGCGTCGCTAGATGCGGCGTGGCACACACAAAGTATGGCGTCCTTTAGCTCGCTGACGTCCCCGACACACTCAATGGTGTAGGTCTGTCCAGCCGCTTGATAGCCACGGGACGCGGATAGGAGTTTCACCGAATGAGAAGATGGAAGGTGCCCCTCTCGCGACAGGCGCAGTGCGTGCTTTTCATCCTGCTTGGCGGTACTAGTTTTGGCTGCTTCCGTGCCCCAACGACCTACAAATGATGGATCCTCCTCAATCAGCGCATTAGCGTCATCGTCATCCGCTGTTGTTCCGTCCATATCCACGTCATCGTCGTCGATGTTGTCCCTCTCGCCAAATGTTCCGCACTCATACACAATATCAGGTAACATTGGCTGTTCAAGTATCCGTCGCACGGATCGTTGCCACAGGTTGCTGTGCTTGAAGAGCGTGCACCCCTCGTTGGACTTACACAATACCGCAGCAAAGTGGCTTGGGAATATTCCAGATGGTAGAGTAACTTGTGAGTCTGGTCCGGCGGTTGCCGTGATGGGCTTCTGAAAGGTCAACCCTGTGTCGGAGTAAGTGCGGTTGTGGCGATGACGGAACAACGCGCTCATACCTTCACGAAAGTCGGCCCCGGACCCCAGTGCGCGGCCAGATTGCATATTCTCCACGGTAGTAACGTGGTTAGCCGACTCCGTTTCTTCCCAGCGGCGTAATTCCTGCTCTACCCAGCCGTAGCACTGCAGGAATCGGAACCCTGATGGCCGCCCTACGATGCAGTATAGCAAGGTGTTAAGGTCAAGCTGTTTGGCATTCTCTCGAATCGTGTCACTCTCCATTAGTACTGTTGGAGAAAGAGAAATGAGGTAATCCAGTGCCTCGTCGGAACAAAAGCAAACGTTCAACAGGAGTTTGAAGGCGCACTCAACAACACGGGAATGATCGTCGTGCAGAGCTTGGACCAGCGTTTCAATACCCCACCGCATGGACGTAGAGAAGTCACGCCACAGGGCATCACGCAGCTGCTTCACAGCACATAACCTTATCTCGTCGGACTCATTGCATAGCGCTGAACGAAACATTTGACGAATCCATTCACATACTCCGTAGTTGGGTACGGCACCAAGATTCATGCAACGCAGAAGCTGAAGACAAACCTCCTGCAGGGTGTCATCGGGGTACGGGGCGCTAACCCGTTCCCCAGAAAGCTCCACAAACATCCTATTGATGGTAGAAAACATGTTTGAGTCCTTTAGCACCACAAGACCATTTGCCGTCATGGAGTACCTCCCAACCATGCGGAGTAGAGTCTGCCCCACACGCTTTCCCACACGTTGCTTATTTAGCACATATGGTGTTCCTCGGATCACTTCCTCAAGGCAGGCTGCCATGGCTCCGCTGAAGCCGAATGAATCAAGCGCAGCAGTCCCTTCTCGCGTAGAGAGGAACAAGTCAAGCATCACCATCCCCAACATGCACACTTGCGGAGTGGCCTCCCTCGGCTGAAGTGTCAAAAAGGTCCGTGTAGATGTGTTAATCACTGGAAGGTAGAACGCAATGAGGTTTCGAAAGAACAGAGTTTCATTCAGCACCCACCGAAACCTCCTGATGCTCTTTAGTGGGCCCTGAAAAAGTAGCAGTAGTAGGTCATAGTTCCATGACAAAAAACTATTCCCCCCCTCAACATTCGTATCCTTCAACATCCTCTTGAAGTCCGCATCGTCTTGCTCCAACGCGCCTAAACCATACGTCGCTACTGAGGCAGTTGAAAGTGCACTCACCCACCCGCTCCCCACCACGTTCCCAACCGCGACCGTGGCGGTGGTTGCTATGCCCTTTGCTGTTTTACCTCGTTGAGGGATCCGAGAGGAGAGAACGCCCTCCAACGACAAACAACCCTCGAGTGCGAGACGACCCACAGCTTTATTAAGTGCCGTATGAAGTCGTTTCACTGGCTTCTCAGGGAGCACAGTATCCATGAGTGTTAGCATGTCCTGAAGAAGTGATAGCGCGGCGTGGGTTAGGACAGAGCTGGAGTTGGGGTCTTGTATGACTGAAACCAATGCGATGGGAAGACCATGGTGCGAGAGCATCAATAGCACACGACCAAGAATGGGATCTAGCACGTGGTAACCGATCGCCTTGGTTGTCGGGACAAACTCATCCGGCTCATCGCACCAATCACCAAATACATGTTCGGAGATCATGCTTTCGCTGCTGTTATGCCCCCTCCCCAGTGGAGTGTTAAGCACAAAACTCCCCTCAGAATCTGCAGGTTCATTGGGAGTGGCCGGGAATAGTTCCTGCTTTTCCTTAAACCCCCGCCACGGCTCCACCAGCGTTATACCGCGGTGCGGTGCCAGCTGATACAACAACTTGTTGAAAAGTGTTAGTAGTACCATCTTTCTGTCAAGATCACATGGCAAATGTAGAATGTCAATCACGGCACGGAGTCCTTTTGTCTCGGAACACACCCACAACACACCAACCCAATTCCGCATCAGCATAACCAGTACCTCTTTCGCTCCATTCATCAGGGTTAAGTCTTCCGTACTGCACATGTTGGTTGAGTACAAAAAAGGTGCGTATAGAACGTCAAGGTCATTGTAACCTAGATACTGTCGTGTCTCAGGTGAATCAAACATGTCTAGAATCACCTCAAGAACAGATTGTACTTCATCGCGAGTGGCAGCACCCTTTTCGATACAGTACCGCAAGAGGGTAATATGTAGCGACGCGGTCGTCGCCATCTGTGGGAACTGCCGAAGAAGCATCACGGCGACGCAGAGCGCTTGACTCCTTCGTTTGAGGAGAAGGTTCGGCACAGGATCCTGCAAGTCGAGTAGCGCCGCAATGCGGTAAACCCAACCGAAGGGAAGTTCGTGGTATGGTTCAGCGGAGGCCTTGTGCAGTTCAATCAGCCGCCTGCACAAACTTAGCACGTACTCCAACTCTGTAGTGTTTTCATGGTCAAAACACATACCAATAAGTCCTGCACCTCCTTTCGAAAAGAGGCAACGAAGAAATTCAGTGTCTGCTGCGAAGATTCGGGCGAGCCGTAAGGCAAGGAGTCGCATGATGCAACTGGAGGAGTCGAGTGCCTCCACCACAACTGCGGCCAGCTTCTCTGGGTGATCAAGCTTGAACATGGTTTCCCTGCCAACGTGCCATTTCTCACCTATGGCACAAAGCTCGTTCAACTTTTCAGCACGCTCTGTTGCGGACGACTCGCCTCGCGGTCTACTGACTAGCTGTTCCAACGCAGCTAAGGAAACCTTCCGAAAGTATGCTTGAGCCACAACTGTGTACTCCCCCCATGCGTCACAGAGGCGCTGTAAGTCTTCCATTGATGACGCAGCGGTCGCATCCCCTTCACCAGCAGCGGATGCTCCCTTGGAGAGCTCGACACAAAGCTTTTCATAACTTGCCTGTGCTCTGGAAAAATCCTTCAAGTTAATGCCAGCATTTTGTAGCAAGGACAGTGCCCCAGGACTAAGACCAGTGGTAACCATCGCACAGTCTGCCACCCGGATCTTCACTTTTGTCGCCTCCTTTTTCACCTGAGTAAAACTCTTTTTTTACTATTACTTCCTTAGCAGTTTATTGTCGGTGCGCTCTCTTTATAGTATATATATATATAAATTGTGTTCTATTCAGTAATCGTGATAACAATATGGTGCCAAGGCGTCTAACTGGTCAACTTCTGGGACCCCCACTGCGGGACACCACCTTTTCTTTAGCCTCCACCAACACCTATCTCCAACAACAACAACAACAAAACAAGTTTTTTCTCTTGAATTCAATTTTGTGGGTGCTTCCGTCCGTGTTGTCGCTGTCCATCCAATCTTTAGGTAAGGTGGGGGAGGGATAGAGTTCGTGGGCACGTGAAATGCGAGAGACGGATTTTGTCGATTTACCCCCACCCCCAAACACGTACGAGCACTCCTTCCTTTCCTCTCACCCACCTTCAGTTGGGCGTGCAGTGACCACACTCACAAAAATGTGTTTAACTGTTTGCACCTTCCCTTCCTGTTGCTATCCCCAGGGGTAAGACAAGGAATGAAATTATATTGAGGTGGGGCATGATCTGTGGAAATGGTTGGAGAACAATTGTGTGACCGGCAACATAATGAAAAGGGGGTGAAAATGCATCCATGAGTGGGAACAGTGAAAAGTGAGGGATATTGGTAACTAAAAGAGAAAAAGTGAAGTGGCATACAAGAAAAAAAGAAGGATAGAATGTAACAATAATAAAAATGGCAATAATATATGGCCTTATGTCTATGACCGCTGCCGAAGCGACTGAGGTGTAATCCGACTGTTGAAGTACACTAGTGCCTTCGGTTTCCGCCTGCGCTGCAACGTCTTGCATTGTTTATCACCTCATAACTTGAGCCTCGCCTCGCCTGGTACCACTTTCCTAATCTAAATATTCCCTCTTCCGGTGTTACGTTACTTTATAGCAGCACATTTGTCCAGTTGATCCTTTTATCATGACACTTTAACAACGGGAGCGAACAGCCGCTGTCAAAGAAGCGTTACACTACAAACACAGCAAAGTAAAAGTGTTGAAAAAGAGGTGACAGACAGGAAGCTTCACTTTCTCAGTTGCCCTTCATACCTCAACTGAATACATATGCAACCGAATCCTCACCGAAGCCCCGTCCAAATCCTCCCGAGGCACATATTCTCATTAAAGTGAAGGAGGTGATACCTAAGCGCACGCCAAAGTACATACACCGCGAAAAAAAAAGAATGAGGTGGAAGCCGGAAGCACTTGCTACATCACTGCATCGAAAATGAAAACCCCTGCGGCCCACCACCACACCTTTCGCCATGTGGTCGAAACCCAACACTCCCTGCTGTTGCACTACGGCATTCGCCAAATGATAGTGGGGGCTGCAGCCGTAACGGCAGTTGACCTCCACTCACAACGACGGAAGTACCACCCACCATAAGGCCCTCAGGTTCAGGTTTCGCACCCGGCAGTGCACCAAACCGCGCACGCGGCACAATACCACCCCTGCTTTCGGCACGCGTTGAACCCGTACCGAAGCGGCCGAAGGCGGGCGGGGCACTGTGGGCACTCATATTCCCGACGGAAGAGGAGGCTGAGAACTGCATGGAGGAAGACAGGGAATTGGAAGCACTCCTTCTTCTGGCCGCGCGGCTGCTGTTTTCGGCGCGCTGTTTTTGTAATTCTCTAATTCGTGTGGCACTTTCCCACGAGCGATGGGGCCGCGTCAGATACTCCAGACACGCCTCTACAGGCATATCATCAAGAAAAGATGAAGCGGGCGCCGGGGGGTTCGCCTCCTCCGTTTTCTCCGTCGGAGCCACCGCTACTGTTACCTTCTTACCAGCACCAACAACAGGCCTGGGGGCCGGGGGAGCCCCCTGCTCCTTCGCCCTCTTTTCCTTATTTAACTCTGTTGCAATTGCAGGTGTGGACGTTCCTTCACTCGACTGCAATGGAAGGGGCCGAGGCCTTGGCTTCACCGTCGTGCCCGGTTTAGAGGTTAGGGCTGGCCGGGACAATGTCTTTTGAGGGGGCCGACCCCAGCGGCTGCCGCTTGTGCTCCCTGGTAAAGTCGCCGGTTTGTGCTGTAATTTAGCCCCTGAAGCAGGTCCCTGAGATCTTACGCAAAGATCCTCCGGAGGACCGACTGTCAGTTTGGTGGCCTCCTTTGCATCCACAACGTTGGATCCACTGAATGGCGGCGGAGGCATATGAAAGCTGCTTTTCACTTCGTAGAGATACCTTTTCCCTTCTTTTTCCTTTTGCCTTTCCGTCCTTCCACCAACACAGCCCTGAAGGTTGGAGGAACAACAGAACTGTAACCAAACGCACCACAGTGGGCTCGTAGGGTGAGCACTGCCCAATCCGTAGATCTGTAGATATATCCCTGAAAACAAGTGCGTACGCGACCAGCTATATACGCTCCGCAAAACGTCGCCTATTCAGGTCGAAAAAAAGGGGGAGACTACGACAGCAAAAGAGGGAAATGTTTGGATTAAGCAAACGAATATTAATATCTGGAAACGTCCGCAGTAACCACCGCACCGCACCCGAAACGAAGAGGTACGCACAACTCTCTTCTTCCCCCTTCATTTCCCTGTCACGGGACAGTCGAACTCACCATTCCAAGGGCTGGCGGCAACTTGGCGGTGCATCCACCGGAGACGGGCAAACGATTAACAGTGACAAAGAAAATAAAC
>NW_027123451.1:50144-59769 GCF_001457755.1 Trypanosoma equiperdum | reverse complement strand
TATATATATATATCGCGCGCTGTGTATCGCAGTTTCATTAAGCCGTTCTCCACGTCCATCCTCAAGGAATAAAGGAACCCAACTGGTGTCGCATTATCTCCATATCTATGGAATCCTCGGGACACTCACATCCCTGGACATCAAGATTCGTTGCAATTCCCACAACGCGGGCTTCAGCCGCAGTGGCGGCACCCTCAAAACCCCTTGTGCGGTGCTCAGGTAGTCTTGCTGCAACGCCCAACAAGCTTTGCGGTTCCCTTTGAGCAGGATTCTCACCTTGGGGACCTTCACCCTTACAAGTGGCAAGCAGCCTCACACGCACGGTGGCGCCCTTTATTGGGAGTCCCTGCTTATTGATCAGCGGTAGCTCAAGCGAAACAAACTCTTCGGGCTTCTCAAGTGCCAACCTCCACTCTGTTCGCGCAGTTGCCCAATACTGGCCTCGATGTCTCTCAACCTTGCCCTCAGCAGATGCCATATCAATGGTAGTTGAAACTGCCGACTCGTCGAAGAAGAATAAAATGAATGGTTCGCGTGTAACCGCGAGTAGTTCTCGCAATGATCCAATGGGGAATCGTTTCCCATTGAAGCCGCCCTCCTGCAAATATTCGTATTCATATCGGGCGGTGGGAGGAGCGTGGAGGTACAAATTGCAGCCAAGGGGCTCTAACGCATAGTAGCAAGAAAGCCTAGGAACAGGGTATAGATCGTGCGGAAGCTTAAGCTTGCAAACGTCAACAACGAGAGCCTGCACAGTGTTAGGTGCGGAGGCGGCAGCAATAGCAGCGGCACGTGGGACGAGCGTAAAGGAGGAAGAACGCTCAAGTAAAGTGTTAGAGGACGACGTGCTCGATATGGGACCAGTAGCATTACTGCGATGCGGTGTTGGAACAAGTACCATTCTCCGCTCATGTCTGGGAGTAGAAACGGCGCGCACGCTCCTCACCTCCGAGCCCCCTTCTACTTGCTCACATATAGGGCTGTCCCTCTGTACAACCGCCACCAAAGGAGAAGACCGCGAAGAAGATGCGGCCAGAACTGTTGACACCGGATCTTGAACCATTTGCTGTTGTTCTTCATGTTTCGCTAAACTCCAACTCCTAGTCCCCTCTGCGGCTAGTGCACGAAATGCCTCGCTAAACGGTGTTCGGACAGTCACCGCGAACTCCACAGATGCAATGTGATGACCGAAGCCGTCACGCAGCGGAACATGGCCGCGAATGCTTGGTCGATCTGCCTCTAGTTGCTTGGGATCTGCTACAAGGGCCGATAGGCTAACGGACCCTTCCGCCACCGTTGTGTACAGCCGCTCCCCTATGCATAGCTTCCCTGTTTCATCATTATCTACCATTGTTTCACCAAGCTCCTCTTGGGAACGCACACAATGCAACTGAAGGAGGAGCTGCCGTGTCTGCAAATAGCATAGCAGCAGTGCATCCATCGCAACACAAAACGAAACACTTGTATCGAGAAAAGCGTTGAGACCGGCAACAACGGGTGTGGTCACGGTTTCGTGCAACAGGAAATCTATAGAACAGAATACCGGGGGGAACGTGTTACGCAACTCAACGCCAGCAGGGGTCTCTGTCGACAAAATTTGACCCACGAAGAGCTCAAACACCGTTTCGTTCCCCTCAACCTCACACAATGACTTCGTGGGTGATATGCTATAGCCACGTAGTGAACGAACCTGCGCCTCCAAGAACGAGACACGATCGAGTTGGGACTGCAGAAAGGTTTGTCCTGCCATTTCACGTTCTTTGAGTTCCGCAGTTGCAGTCTCCACCGCCTCTTGCCTACGCTGCAATTGACTCTCCAACGAACGCAGGCGCTCTTTCTGAAGTTCGTTTGTCACCTGAAGGCGTTGAAGTTCCGCCACCAGTGCGCTGTTTGCTTCTTGAAGCTCACGTACCTGTTCATCCAGCGGGGCACCCTGCAGTGCAGTCACGAAGTCCCTTCCATAAAGAGCTACGTTATCGTCATAGAGTTGGGGTTTCCCATCAGGGAGGGTCGGCTCTGCAGGAGAGAGTCGATGTTGCTCCGATTGCTGTTGTTGTTGCATCTGACTTCCCCTTCTAGCACCAACATTGTACCTTCCAAAAATTGAAAGCATCTGCTCGTGGGTCAAACCGTCAGTATCAGCCCGGTGTGTTGGCCACACAATGTCCAGTTTGAGGCGATGAGACCGCAGTTCATCATTGGCAACGCGCAACGCCACTGCGGCCTCATCCCTTGCACGCTTCGCTTCTTCGCACTCCTCCCTGCAGTGGATATGTGCTTGTGTACGCTGCGCAATATCCTTGTACAGTAACTGAGCGACTTCTTCCCAGTGCGCGGCGCTGCCACGAAACTCATCTAAATCCTGTTTCACTTCCGCACGCGCCATAGCAAGCGCACCTTCTGTGACAGTTACAAGGCTTTCCATAAGCCTCGCGTGCTCACGCTCGAGAGCGGTTCTATCGTTTACAACAGCGGCAAGCCGTGCCTCTGCGTCCCTGATATCGCCGGCACGCATGTTCGCTAGGTGTACCTCCTGCGTCATGGCGAGCAACCGCTTCCGTTCCTCCACAAGCTGGCTGTTGAGGCTGCGAAACTCTGCAAGGAGATTCTCATTCGTATGACGCTGTGAAGCGAGTGCGGTCTCAGCAAGAGACAATTTCGACCGCAGTCCCTGAATCGTCGTTGTTTTCTCCTGCACCTCCGCTAATAGCGTGCGCACGTCTCGGCTGAGAAGTTCGTTGCTATCGGCACCAACCACCAAACGGTTGCGCAGTTCGGTAACTTGACTCTCAAGGGAGAAGCGGATTCGCTCCTCCTCTACTGACGTTTGCTTTTGTTGCCGTTCAAGCTCAGCTGTCGCGTTCTGAGCGACACTGAGCTTTTGACACGCTATGTCTCGCTCGCGTACGAGCTGCTGTATCTGCTGCGTCGCCTCATCTAAACGTGACTGGGTGTTTTTCGATAGCACACGGCTCGCCGCCAGTTCGTGCTGAAGCGACTTAACAACCGCAACGCAATCTTCTAGCCGCTGCCGCATTTCCTCATTCGCGTGGTAGAGAGCGTTAGCAGTCACGTAATTCTGTATGCTGTTCTCCATTCCCCACACCATGGAAGGATCAGGGGGTGGGGCACCCGAGTAAATATTGGCGATCTCAGCCGCAGCCGCTGCCGCATCTTCCCTTCTCGCAGCCGACGGCACTCCAACAAACTGGACACTACGCTCCGGGTTCCGCCCGCGCGAATTCTCTGTTGACAGTCCCACAGGGTCCTCTAGCCTAGATTTGACTCCACTAGGAACCTCTCTCACGCCACCAGACTGCGCTTGTGCCACGGCAGGCGTGCTGCGGTTCGCGTCACCTGGCAAAGCCGCCGCAGCGGGAGCCGACCTTCGTCTTTGCGATACCTTCAACAACTTCATCTCTCGTTCTTGCTCATTCAGTTTACGCTGCAGCTGCCGATGCCGTTCGTCAAGGTTGTAGAAAGCATCCCGCCACTCTTCAGCACTTCTCACCGTCCCCCGGCGCCCGGACATAGCGCAGTAACTAAGAGAACAGGTAGAAAACTATGGTTGTAGTCTATTCAAACACGTGAAAACTTATACTGATACCTATATAATGTACGTATATATATCCTGTGAAAACGTTGACGCCACCCTTGGCGTTGTTTTTGCGAGGCTATACGGTTCTTTCTATTCCTCCCGCCAAAGTGTTTGCGAAATCACCCACTCGCTGTGACCCTCGAGTTCAAGCGAAGGACCCGCCGAGTTAGGACGACGGCACCAAAGGCGCTGCTGCCAGAACAGACCCCCGAGTACAAGGCGCTTCAAGGGGAGGATAATGGAGGAAATGGGTTGAGAAAAGGGGGGAGTGAAAAGACATGAAAGGTAAACCAAACGTAATTAGGAGAATGAAGAAAGTGTAAGAGGGTCGCCAATGCGCCATCCTGAGTACGATTACCCGCAGAGAAACAGCCGGAACTGACATCAAAGACTTACAAATAGCGTGTCCCAGCACCCTTTTCACGGATATAGCCGTGTTCCCCCACCCAAAAACGACCGTCTCAAAACTACATCTCCCCCAACTGAGTACGCCTGGCTGAGCATTTCTGTCGATCAATGGCGGCAAATCATTGGGATTTGTAATCTTCACGGGGGATAGCCCCTTGCGGTGCGGTCAAGCAACAGTGGACTAATCAGAGATGCGATACACAACAAGCACTATTACCTACTATAACCAAGTCAAAGAAGAGTGGGAGATACAGCGAAGAGTCGGGATGAGAATATATTTCTCACAAAATCAGCGTGAGAGGACCGCAACACAAACACCGTAATGAAGGGAAGAAGTTTCACCCGTTAAAAAGACATAGCAAAGACACGCGACGATAAAAACAGTGACTCGAATTGTACACAAACGAGTTGCCTCCAACCTTCACAACCGTTGCTTGCTCACATATGTATCTTTGTTCTTAACTGTTGCGCACGCACCGTTGCTCACCTTCCGGATCACCTTAGACGTTACAGAGTTTTGCAATACTTAGCCTTAACAGCATCGTCAATGGGTGCCTTATCTTTCCCTTTGCGCAGTAACAGAGAGAGTCGCTTTTTCGCAGGAAGCGGCCCAGCGCTCTTTTTACCATCCCCGTCTCCTTCCTTATCGTCGGTTTGGGGCTTCCCTTTCTGCTTATCCTGCGCTTTTCGCAGAAACGCATCCCACTTGCGGTAACGTTTGAACTTAAGCTTCTCCTGATGTACCTTCTCCACAGCTTCTACGCGAGTCTTTTGTTGTAATTCCGCACGCTGTAATGTATCCTGCAGGGCTCCCGGAAGAAGCTGTCGGTTCACTGTCCAGCGCGACTGTGCCTCACGGGAGGGAAGGATTTTGAAGCGGCCGTCACTGAGCTCCTGGTAGCGGCCGATACGTGGGTCACCAAAACGTCCCGTTGTCATGTTAAATTCCTCCTCGCCATTGAAAATTGCCCAAGGCGGCAGCTCTTTTGGTTCATCTTCTTGCGATTCCCCCTTTTCCCAATCTGAGGAGGTTGGCAGAAGCCGGCCGCTACTTTCGTTGTCATTATTGTGCTCTGCATCCACACCAAGCACACGCGATGAAGGAACCATATCCTCCTCAGGTGGCGTGAAGGACTTCGCTGAAGCCGCGAGCGCCGCCGCTTCAAGTAGACTGTGCTCGCGCCGCAACGTTTCCTCTGCCCGCCGCTCCTTCCTGAGAGCTTCACGGCGGATAGCTTTCAAGTGTAAGTTAATCTCCTTATTGTCCACCACCTGCAGATTGTTTGTCCGCTGCGAAATAATGCGAAAAGCTTCATAATTCTCCAGCGTCTTGTGCACACCCTCATCCTCCTGCTGGCGACGCAGAGCTGGTGTGGGGGATGCGCCGCCTTCCTCGTTAAGCTGTTGCGGAAGGAGCGTGGTAGAGTGCCACTGCACGGCTTCCAGGAGCGAGAGCGGGTGCCGCCGCTTCCATGTCAGGGAAAACTGGTACGCGTAACGTCGGAGTAAACTCTCCGGAAGCTCGTCAAGATCGCCAGTAGATGCTTTGCTGCGCACAAGCTGCAGCTCGTCTACGTTCAGCGAGAGACGTTGCAGTCGATCAATGCTACGTGACTTTTCCCCTGTAGAAGTATGACGAACTGGCTTACGCAGAATACCCCACGGTGTGTGAAGGAAATCAGGAGCAACCGATTCTTTTTCCTCTGCCGTTATCGTCTGGTCTACACCACAAGCATACGAAATTATTACGGGCTGGGAGCCACCACTGTTGGCAGCAGATGGAATTGCATCAGTACCTTCATTATTAACACTCTCGTCTGCCTTATTCTCCGCCATGATCCCGTCGCGACGAAGGGAATTCAAGTCATTTTCCAAAATGTGGGCCACCGACTGGAAGTAATGCTTGCGACGCTCCAGCATATCTCGAATGCTCTTTTCACTGACGCAGTGAAGAACACGCTTTACTAGGTCGGTTTTGTTTCCGTGCCGTAGCTGCCTCTGAGCGGAAAGAAATATGCGCAGCTCCTCTTCATGGAGTTTGTCTAGTTGCTCACACAGGGAAATTGCCGTACTACCCTGAGCTCGCTGATTTCCAAGCTTCTGCTGCTCATCCATCATCTGAGCGGTGCTCCATGCGTCTGTGGGGTTCCGTATATGCATTGTGGCGATGGGTTTCGCATCACTTTTTCCCAACCCCGCAGCATTTGATCCCCCACCAAAAGATGACGACCGATCTCCTTCACGCTCCTTGTCCCGCACAGAAATAGCCTCTTGCTCCGACGGTGGCGGTGGTGGCGCCGGTGGCAGCACACCGCTCATGTACTCCTCGAATTTCTGCACACATAATCTGTCCCTTTCCCGCTGTAGCTGCAACTCAGCCTCCGCAAGTTCCTCAGGAAACGTCTCAAGAGACTCTTCGACTTTCTGTTGTAAGTCACACCGAAGATGGTGTCGCCTCGGAGACGTTGCGTCGTGCAAAGCCACGTACGTCTCGGGAAGCGGTCGGATACCGCTCTCCAGCATGCGAGAAAACAGTTTGTACGCCTGCCACTCCAACCGAGCCCGACCCATGGTCGCAATGAGAGAAGTGTACATGAGGGCATCGGGCTCAATACCACGGCGCACCATCATATTAAGCTGGAGCAGTGCATCACGGGCTGTCTCATAAGCTTCACCGTCCGAGTTGTTGTCGCCTTCCGGTGGGGGCTCCACAAAGGGACGTTCATGCACGCAACGGTAACAGATGCTGAGCGGGTCAGACCGTTCAGCCACTGGAAGTGCAGCAGCCGTTATTCTACGGCGCCGCATGAATGAAAACGGGGCGTAATTCATGCGGACTCCAAGAAGTAACCGTGCACGTTTCTCCATTAGCGCCTTTTGCACCGCCTTATCTTGCATTCCCTAGCTGCCCTAGTCAGCCTGATCCACTCTGTGAGCAACACGGCAGCTGGAAAAAAAAATGACGAGAGAAAGGGGCATGCACAAGTTGGTCACAGACGCAGGGAAAAGACAGAATCATGCGCTATGCAGTGCGACATGAAGTAGAAATCGTTAGGAATACGTAATATGTTCACGTGAGCGGTTTCATGACCTTTTTGTGCATATTCACGCGTCCTTCTGCAACAAAGGGATGAACTCATTGTGACCGTCACAAGCGTGTCACGTCCACCACACATCACTTTTTATTCTCCTCCAACATTCTGACCTCATGCACGTACCGAACATTGATAACTTCTTGCCAATGATGATTCCCATTTTCGTCTAAAGAAAGCAGAGAAATAAAGCACCAGGGCTGCGAAGTCTGCTTCGTCTCCAACAGGACTCCAACCACATCGCCCCAGTACGTTCTACAAGAGGGGTAGTGTGAAAAAAAAAAAATAGTAACAGTAGTGACAATGGTGGCGCGATCTCTATGAAGAAGCAACGGTTAGGAGATGAGAATTGACGGATACTCGGTAAAGTAAGTTGATCTCTGCTGGAAAATAGGGCAAGAGGACAATACTACACGCATGCGTACACACACACACACACACACACACACACACACATACATATATATATATATATATACATATATGTGTATCTCTGGGTAGGGGTAAAAGAAATATTCTTCCCTTCCTCGTCGTGTGGTCAACGCGCCTCAGTTACATCCGTCCGCTTCTTAACCGTAACGTTCAGTCGTCTAACACTTCTTCGGCTCCCATGTTGCCGCTCCTGCCACTTGTGCGAATAGTTTCCAAAACCATCATAATCTTTTGTGAATGTGTGTGCCCCCGCCCATACACAGGGCACAACACGGAAAATGTTCTGTGCTGCCTACAACAGACCTTTCAGTGGGTTGTCTAAGTATGCCTTCCGCTGCCTGTCGCTCAGCCGCTCCCAACGGTCACACAGAAAAGACATACGTTCCCGCAACCCCATTTGTCGCACCGACGGATGTGATTTCAGTATTTCATATGCGAATGATGCAACTGGCACCTCACCTGTGATGTCCCGTCGCTGCATGCGCTCCGCTAACTCCAGTACTTTTGCCTCACTATGTTTTCCCTTATAACCAACAATGCCCATGGAAGCGTTGTCTACGGGAACAAACCCGGTGGATTCGGCAAAAGCGGATTCCCCTTTCCCTTCCTCGCCCGCCTCTGTACCCGCTCGCCGACTCCGCCGGCCTTTGCGACTACCACTGCTGGACGGTTTTATGATATCCGCACTATCCATTTCACTAAGCGATTCAACAGCAGAGGGATCCACTACACTCATTCCTTTCGCTGACCTTCCCGCCTTGCGCATAAGGCCCCCGGCGAGGGAAGTGAATGAGATGCGGAACATCCAAACGAAGAAATGACGCTTTTAAATGTGTTACCCCCAACACCCACCCTCTGAAATATATATGTGATTTCTACGGTCTTTTGTGGCCTCAAGTATTTCTATCAGTTGCGTTTATGGTGTGCTGCACCGGCTGCGTTGGTGTCCCGCGAGGCGGATGACCGGATACTTATGAGCTTCTTCAACCTCAATTTCAGTGCCCTCCCCGCCCTTTCACTCACTTCAACAACCAAACCAACGGCCAACACTGCAGCAGTCTTTAGTAGTTTGTTAGGGCTACCTGGCGTATCCTTTTTCTCTTTTCAGCGCCCTGCAGGCGATGGAGACACGCCGCAATACGCTAAGGAATATCGAACGTTAATTGTCGGGGTCCTCAGAAACACCGGCAAGTCTAACGGTCAAAAGAAGAGATCAGATAAAAGGGAAACACACACACACACTGAGACCCTCTCTCTTCCGAACCTTCCTTTTCAGCTATAAGAGTGTCTATATCAGCGAGCCCAAACTCCACGCGGGTACGTGTAGAAGAAAACAAACCAGAGACGCAACCAAAAATAACGAAGGGGCCTTTTCCCTCTAAAAAATAAAAGAGAAACTACAGCAACAAAGTCGCCTTCAGTTTCACCTGCTATTACTTGATGTACCTTGCTTTTTTATACTACTTACCGGTTTGTTGGGAAGCAAGACTTTATGGAGGGAGGAGATCCACGACAGAAAAAAAAGAAGTTTGATCACGAAACAGTAACAAGTGAAAGGAAACACGAGGAAACAGGAGGTATTTTGAGACAACCACAAAAGGAAATAGGTGGGGAAACCAAAGAACGGCCAGAATCAGCGCAACAGCCACATGCTCTCTTATATAAGGAAGGAGGAGGAGTGCGAAAGTTGTTTTCATTTGTATCTGCTTCTTCTCATCTGGAATTCACAAGTCCGGCCATCGTCAGCAAAGCGGTCGTGTTTTCATTCGCCCACACATTCACACAAAAACGCCCATTGGCTTCATATTGAATGTCACCCTCATCTGCAACAAAGGAGAGGGAAGAAGTGTGCAGAATTCCCGCGAGCGACGTACACAAAACTGAGGAAGGCGAGGCTACGGAATAGAACACCAAAAAAAAAAAACATATAAAAGAGGAAAAGAAACAATAAGCGGGAGGAGGCTTCAAGTACGAAACACCACAAAAACGAGGATTTACGGAGAAATGCGATGAACTGTAAAGAATTCAAGTGTATTCCTCCTTGCCCCCGAGTTCCACTCCTTTTTACCGCCGTCGACGTTTAAGGACGCCACAT
>NW_027123451.1:47353-50132 GCF_001457755.1 Trypanosoma equiperdum | reverse complement strand
AAAAAAAAAACAGTGCACAAGACCAAACTCCGACCCCCCAGTAATGCTGTGAGCATCTAATAATGCACCCATCCCAGCCTTCATTACTGTTAACAGTTACGTGTTGTATTTTGTATTGCTTTTACTTCGTTCTCTTTTCTTTTTTTTGAAGCTTCCTTTCGTTTCTTCTTTTTAGTTGCTCCTTTTTTTTCTTTTTCTTTTGTTCTGTTTTCCTTGGTTTCTTAGCATTCTTATGGTTTCTTAAAGTCACACCACAATCGGCCGTCACGGCTTTTACTTCAGACAAGCATCACTTCCGCTTGTCTTTTTTTTTTTTTACCCCCGTCTCACTCATATATTTCTCTTTCCCTATCATTCGTTTCCACACCCTACAATCAATCATTTTTCTAACGCTAACGCTTGCTGCACCTTCACAATCCTTTGCTTGTTCAGCTCCTTTTCCCTCTTTCTTGGTTCCTTCTCATATCGAAATCTCGCCGTTACGCACTACAGACGCCGGGCACGACGGGGCAGGCACCGGAGGAGTCCATCAAATCTTTCTTATTCTTCTATCACTGCTATTGCCGCTACTTAAAATTATATTTCGGTGCCGGTTACAAATAATATTTTGAATGATGGCGGTTGTGGCACAGATGAATAGAGAGAGAGAGAGAGCCAGGTCACATGTGGGGGAAGGAACCAAATGTGACATGGACCTCGGCGGCTCAAACATTCACTATATAGCCCACACACACGCACCTCCGGCCCCTCCCGAAAGACAATACTAAAGGTGCAGTGATGCACCGTCCCGTTAAAGAAAAAAAAAAAGAAACGGTCCACAAATCTCACTGCCCACATGCCCACGAGCATGTATGAATTTGATATAAGGAATAGGAAAAAAGTAAGGGAGAAAGTGGGGACGCTGTAAACAACTCCACGATGAAGTTAGGCAGCTTCAGCCTCACCTTGCTCGTCATCAGCCGCTCCTTGTGCGGCTGCTGGCGCCGGCTTGTTCTCCTTCTCATGACGAAGCTTGGTTCCAGACACAACATCATCCACTCGAAGAATCATCGACGCCGCCTCGATAGCCGTCTTCAGTGCCTGCACCTTCACCGCTGCCGGCTCTACCACCCTTAAGGAACGCACGTCCACAATGTCACCTGTGGTGCCATCGACGCCCCAGTAATCACCGTCGGGCATCGCGTGGCGGGCGCGCAGTTCCGTTACAGTGCGGATTACATTCGCCCCGCAATTGCTTGTGAGAATGCGTGGGACAACCTCCAACGCCATTGCCACGGCTTGATACGCCGCCTGCTGTACCCCCGTGATACTCTTGGAACGGTTCATGAGGTATGAGGAAACGTACATTTCAAGCGCGGACGCACCGTACACTACACGTGGCTCAAGAATAATGTTGCGTGCAACACACATGGCATCGTGCAGGTTGCGCTCCATCTCATTGATCGTATCTTTGCTTGCTCCGCGCAGCACTACACTGCAGGCCTTTCCAGATGTGCAACCGGTGATGAATGTGAAGTACTCGTCCCCTATCTTCTTGATCTCCATCAACCCTGCATGGCCGATGTGGTCCTCCGTTAGCTCCGCCACGCGACTAATAATCGTGGCACCCGTGGCACGTGCAATACGATTGTTGTCAGTCTTACGCAAACGGCGAATGCACGTGATCTGCGCCTTGTGCAGGAAGTGAGCCGCGAGGTCCGAAGCACCTTTCTCAGTGATAACAACATCCGGTTTAAAGGAAATGATGGTCTGGCAGAGGCCGCGCACGTAGTCCTCCTCTTGCTTGAGCAGCAGTTCCCAGTCAGTGGCCTGTCCAACCTCGACGTTGATGGTGGTTTCCGGCTTCTTATACTCCAGAGGACAATCCAGCAGCAGAATGCGCGGCTTCTCAATGTAGCGCCGCATCTTCGGATGAATATGGTCCTTGTTGAACATCACGCCATCGAGCACAACGCTATCAGAAACAGATCCGCCTGGGATTTTCTCTATCTTGGCATAACGCTTGATGTCCACTTCCTTTTGGCCGGTCACTTTGTTCTCTACCACGACACGTAACGTGGCCTCCACAGCCATCTTACACATAAGGTCGTCCTCATGAGAATTGTACTTCGTTCCAAGGCAAGCGCGAACAACCTCTTCCAACTGCTTTATGTCGTTTGGGTCAATAGATGTGGCGATCTTCTCAATTGCGGCAAGTGCATCCGTAAGCGCAAGGGAAAATCCCTTCACTATCTTCAGTGGGTGGATGCCGCGCTCAAGAAGCGGTTTGGAAAGGCTGAGAATTTCACCTGTGAGGATAATAACAGACGTGGTCCCGTCACCCACTTCCTCATCCTGGGCGCGTGCGAGCTCCAACATGTGTTTGGCTGCCGGGTGTACGACGTCAATCTCACGAAGGATGCAATTTCCATCGTTGGTGAGGACTGTGCCACCCATTGGGTCGAGGATCATCTTCAACATAGCACACGGTCCCAGTGTGCTACTGATAAGACCAGAGACAACACGAGCTGCCTCGATGTTGTTCAACTGTGCCTTGCGGCCAGTCTGCCGCTCCATCTTCTGGTTGAGCACAATGACGGGCTGTTGCTGCTGCATCTCCCCTTTCTTTCTTCCTTTGTTATTTACTTCTTTTGTCGCTTTCGGTACGTTAAGTTCTTCAACTTCACTACTTCCTGTTGAATGTGTTCGTTCCACTCAAAAGCAAAGGGGAGACAGGGAAAGCAACGAATGGTCGTCACTGCTACAGTCACAGGCACAATGACAGCGATGGATGCAAAAA
>NW_027123451.1:32915-47343 GCF_001457755.1 Trypanosoma equiperdum | reverse complement strand
TTTTTTTTTTAATGGTGGATTCAAAAAAAGATTTCTAGGGACAAACGCTAGAGATCTCACCATCGTCCATCTGCGATCGTTGTCTCTCTCCATGGGAAGGATACAGAAAAAGAGATTTTAAACACATGCAAAAGTGAATCGTCGCCACCAACAGTGACAAAACAAGGGTGGCACCGCAGGGGCGACTCCTTCATGTCACTTGGCACCAACAACCATCTTTACTTCGTGCCGCCCAACTCGAACCCCAAGAGCTGTTTCACCACCCCACGCATTGTGGCAGCTGTGCTATTTGTGTCCACCTTCAACTCTTCCAAACCGTCAGCTCGCGTCCTTCCCGCCGTGACAATAGCAATGGGCACACCGCTCTCGCGCGCAGCGAGCACAAAGCGGAGGGCACTGAAAACTTGAAGTGACGTCCCGAGGCAGATCAGGCAGGAAGCAGCGCGAACAGCAGTATACGCCTCCCTGACACACTCCTTAGGTACGTTCTCGCCAAACAAAACAACGTGTGGTTTCAGCAAGCCACCACAATGCTCACAGCACACAAGCTGCATGGCCTGCACAACACGGTCAGGGACCTCGTAGTCGCCATCAGGTCGTACTTCACTAAATTCAGCCTCGTAATCCCTACACAGTTGGTAATTGGCCTCACACAACCGTTGCTGAAGCCGCCGCCGTGGACTCACATCACCACACTGCATGCAGCAAACCTGGTGTATGTTCCCATGCAACTCCAACACACCAGAGTTGCTGGAGGTGTATTTGGCGTATGCTTCAACAGTTTTGCTCCCCGTACCTCCATGGGCTGCAAGGTGATGGAGACCATCCACATTTTGCGTCAGCAGCCGGTTCACAACACCGGCCCGATACAACTCATACAGACCCATATGCGTGTCATTGCAGCTTGCCCCGCTAACGGTGTTATAACCAAACATGCTTCGGGCCCAGTAGCGCTTCCGATGTTCACTGCCGCTAAGAAATACCTGCCGCGTCAGCGGCACAAAGTTCGGACGGCGATAAAGACCGTTGGGTCCTCGGTAGTCTGGCACGCCGCTCTCGGTACTGCAACCAGCACCAGTGAGGATCACGCACCGTTGCAATCCGCATTGCTTAATGAAAATAGCAAGGCGGTCAGCCATATCACTCAACTGCACTAGCTTAAACACTCTGCTGCGAGTGGGTGCCTAGCCTCCTTTCTACCGGCAACTTACAGTTCGGTGGCCGTACAAAGGAGACGCAGCGCAAGAAGGGGTTCTCACAGCAGTGAAGAATTAAGGAAGTGAAGTTCGGCATGAAACTGTTGGGATTTCCAGGCTTCAATATGGCCAACGGAGTATTCAATCGAAGGATGGGCTCGACAACTTCGCGTTAACGTAGTCAACCCCTAGCCCAAGCCGTACACAATAGGTGCGCACTACTTCCCATGCCCAACCGAACATTACGGATAAGGGGTAAAAGGAGCGAGACAAACTGCTGGCGCCATGCTCGCAAAAAATTCACTAATAGTAGAGAAAACTACAACTCATGGGCGCAACACTCATTTGTCATCCAGCCCCACGTCAACTGGGGGTGGTTTGCCATTTCGGCGAAGCGTTACCCACTCTTTCCGTTCAAAGTTCTCAAAGGTAAAGTTATTTGCAGGAAATCCATGTGTTTGACCGGCATACATACCAGTAAGCCATCGCACGGAGCTCTCACGGAACTTCTCCTCCGTAAGAGTTGTGGTATTTTTCAATGCGTACGCCGACGAGGCGGCGCGGGTAATGACCCACATCTTCGCATGGCGCGTGAAGCCGTATATTTGCACGTCATCGATCGATATATCCTCCACATAGGACAACAAAGCATGGGGGTGGTCGTCTACAGTGCCACGCACAAGCCGCTCTTCCCACGGGAGGCGGCTGAACACCACCAAACGCCCATCATCCCGAAGCATCAACAGCGCATTCTCAATGCCCTGCCTCAACTCGTACATCTCGTTGTTTATTATGCATCGCAATGAGGTGAGGAACTTCCACGACATGGGCGACTTGCGACGGCTGCCTTGGGAGCGCCAGCCCCCCTCCGGTAGCTCATCTCCAGCTTGTTCAATACAGGTAAGCACTTCACGTGAATCCACGAACGGCTTTCGCCGGGTTATCGCGCGTGACATCTTCATTGCTTGACCGTACTCCAAGAGACCGTAGGCCAATAACGAGGAAACAAGCGTATGCTGCGATACAGTATTAAGGTATTCGAGTGCACCTACTCCCATCTGCGGCCCGAAGCGCATGTCAAGGCGGTGACCGCCCTCATCATCCAGCAGAAACCCACGCTCAGGATCCTCCAACTGCGTATCTGAAACCCCGCCGTCGATCATGATAGCATCAAAAGACCGCTCACCGAACATGGCCTTCGCCTCAGACATCTTACAACAGTAAAAGCGAAGCCGATCCCCACCAAACTCCTCAACCAAATCCCTCGCCGCGTGCATTGCGTCGTGGTCGCAATCAAGCGCCACAACGCGGGTGTACGGCCCACCATTTTCAAGAACAGCACCGGCGTGGTAGCCGCTGCCGAGCGTGCAGTCCAAAACGTCATAAGACACCAGCCGCTTCTGTTTCGTCACCTGCAGAGAGAGCCCCCCTGTTACGGTTAGAGCATCACCGGATGAAGTAAGCGGAAGTTGCGCTGGGGCCGCTGTTGTTGGCAAGGAACAGGCTGCGGTTGCTGACTTTGTGCTTCTCTGCACCACTCGCCTCTTTTGCAGGGGGGGCCTCTTTACATGAAGCGCCTTGCGCACACCTGGTGTGCTGGGGTACCCCTCTTCGATGGCGCGCACCGCCAAATACTGAGCCAGTGACTTTGTCTCCAGCCAGCGTAATCCACCACAAACACCTTGAAACAGTTGCTTCATCATTAATGGAGGGTGCTCGACGCGATTCATTTCTGACCAACGATGGGGTACAACGATTCTCTTCATGTTTTTAAACAAAACCTTGGACTATGTGAGCATACAGAAGTCTTAGTGTGGATCATTGGTATGTAAACGGGGGCAAAGTCAAGCAACCCACATTATAATCATCACAGTTGTGCATGCTTATACGTGGCATTGGCACCGAACCGTGGGCCAACCTGCATCAACCTCCCACAAATGTTAAAGGCGACTTCCAGTGAAAACAGATACAAATGCAGGACACCGAGTGAACTCCGATGTCCCTGTTCCAAAATTCTTTAAATTATTGGGGTTCCTTATCCCAGGTGAAGCCGCGGTCAAAGCACTCTTCGCTAAATCGTTCCGTTTTGCGATGTTGCCGACAATGAGAAGTGCGGTCACCATCGCATTGCAGCCGCCACAAAAACTATGTCGATTATCATGATGATGATGCGATCCCACACAACGATGTTCCTACTACTACCAGTGAACACCCCACAAGAGTCCGCGGCTTCAGCGTACCCTCTCGTAGCACGAGAACGCTCACTAACACTGTGATGACAAAGGCGAGGGAGTTGGCCACAATACTGCCCACCGCCACATCAGCACTGGGAAGCCCCGCAAAGAAAAAAACGGAACCGCTGAGATTCGCTAATTGTGCGGCTAGGTACTTTGGTCGTGAAGCAAGGAAGCGAAGATCCTCCAGAAACGAGGAGGAGTCCACCGACATTCCACCGCTATACCGTTTCAGAAGTGGATTTGTGATTCCCCAAATGATCCCAGCTAGCAAAAGAAAGTACATCCCACACTATCTTCTAGATGATAAACAGTAAAAGAAAAAAACAGCAAGCAATTGACAGCAATATCTCGAAGCAAGCATCGGGGGACGAAGTTAGGTGAAGAAATAGTCAAAGTGATCGAATATACTACGGCGAAAGCGGTGTTTCTGCATCGCTCTCTTGCGGGGCAGGATAAACCGGCGGTGACAGCGGCAATGAGATGATAAACCGATGCACCATTGCATCCACAACAATACGAAATTGCCTTACAATAAAGCACGCCGCTACCGCTTGGCAAAGCGACGCTTCACCTTCTTTCCATCAAGATATCCCGGGAACTGTCCCCTTTCGCGCCGGCGGTCCACTGACAGCAGTCCCGACTTCTTCAGTGGAATACGCGTCAGTGGAATCAACTTCACGAGAGCGTTCGCAACCGCCATGCGTAAGGCGAAGGCAGCAATTTCGTTGGCGATGGAGGGCATTGCATGCCCTTCGGAAACGATATGCACATCGAAATCCCTGTAATCCAGATTTGCCTCATCAAACGGCATCAAAACCATCTCCATTAACCACGCTTTATTGTCAAGAACCAGTGAAAGTGGTTTGCCCATCACAGTGATGATGCCGTTGTGGTCTCTGTTCTCACGAAGGAGGGCGGTGAAGTGGTATTTCTCCCCATCCGCACAACCACGACCAACAGCAATTCCAGTTTCCGGGTCCACCTCCGCTTCATCAATACGTACGCCTATCTGGTGTCGGGAATCTTCACCTGCTACCTTACGGGCAAAGTCTTTAAGGACCGTGTAGAAGTGGCTGTAGCTATCCGCGCTATCAGCAAGGAGAGTGGCTTTGCTCATCAGTCGGTAGTTCTCGAACATAACACGCACATCATCTCTGTTGAACTTCCGACGACTAAACTCAAACAGTGCATGTTCTGTTTTAAACGCTCGTGTCTCCGTTAACCGACCCATCCACTCCAAGAAATTCGTGTAGTGACCCGGTGCGTTGTCAAGTCCCACCGCTTCGGCCGTGATGGTGCGACTAAGCTGCCGTGAAGCGGCGCTGACTGGCCTACTAATGCACTCTAATGTCCGCTGCACAAGTGCCTGAGCTTCGTAACAGTTTAGCTCTGGAAAAAGGGCCGCCAATACCTCGCCGATCTGTTCCGCATCGAGACCATCAACAGAAGCGTAGTATTCATCCACAGATTGAAAATACACCCCACCACTCACCCGCATCCAGGCCTCTTTCAACGACTGTGCAGTTAGATCAAGTCGCAGCTCGTCGCGCAACGACGAAAGAGTGTTATGCTCCGCCGGTACGTACTCTCCGGGGTACATTGGGTACTCGCGGAAATAAAACAAGTTACCATGTGTTGCCTGCCCGTTAGCCGCGAAGGAATTCTCTCCGACCTCCAGCGGCATCATTAGCTCCCGAATCCTCTCCTCCTCTTGGGATAGGGAAATATCCTTATCACGCCGCACGTGTGAGTTAACCCACACGAGGCGCTCGCCGTCACTCTTAGGAACACCGGGACTACCCGAGTCAGCCAACTTGCCAGCGAGTCGGAAGAGACGGGCGTGGCGCGCTGTTCTTGGCGATAAGAGCTTCTGCATGAGATAACTCTTATCGTTAAAGAAAGAAAAAAGTTAAAGATGATAGTAAAGGACGAGGTAAGTAGGAAGAGGGTTAGTAAAGCAAACAGGCAATCCAAGAAAAACTGGTACAACGCATGTGAGCAACCGTCCAGCGTAAGGAGTAGGGAAAACGCCCTTAAAAGAATGACAAATCGGAAAAAAAAAGTGGAGAAAAGAAAAGAAGTGGATCGGATAAATTGTAGGGACCAAAAGTGGAAGAGGAAGGAAAGGAGCGGACGGCACCTGGATAGCAAAAAAAAATAGTGTTTGAATATTTTCAAATAGGCACCGTCTAGCCAGTACAGCACCCAACAAGGCTCTTTTCATATGAACTCTGTACCTCACAACATCATTCCCTCCTTACTTACTCCTCCCGCTATACCTCAATCTCTTTTATCTCCGTTCTTTTCCCCTCCATTTCCTAATGTATCAACCAAAGGCACTGATTCCTTCTCTCCCTTCTTCCACATCGATATTCCTCCATTCTCTCTCATGGTGTCGCTGCCGCGGTTGGCGCTATTGTTATTTGCTTCAAAATACAATCTCCCTCTCATTGTGTTTTATCCCCCTTATGTACCCTTTCCCCCACCAGTTGTTTCATACCTTTTATTCTTTTCATGTCTGCTTGTTCACTTCTATTTATTTATTTATTTTCAACTTCCCATTTCCTTCTAGCACACCTGGGAAACATAACTGTATCCACACAGCTTCCAAACGGGCATTTAACATAATGATGTATATATATATATATATATGCAAAGCCCTCTTTATCAGTCATGTTTGGTTCCCCATTCCGTTCCTCCAGAAACCTCTCCGCCAACATTTCTCCTTCTCATTTTTCCCCGTTTGTTCTGCTTACTTTCCTCACATGTCCAACTTAATTGTGGCGCTGAGGTCAGTAATACGCTCTCTGGCGGATACGGTTACACCTCTCGGGTGTTTATGTGTTCCTTTCTCACAAAAGGTTTTTTTTACGAAAAAAAAGGTGCTCCAAAAATCAGCCACTCCGCTACCTCCTCCCCCTCTCTCTCCGATGTACCTGCAAACGAGCGAATAAATAAAGATGCGCAACCAGAACGAAGGGAAAAAACATGTGGGAAAAAATGCAGTAATGGGAAGCAAAATAACAAA
Organism: Trypanosoma equiperdum; assembly: GCF_001457755.1. Lineage (NCBI taxonomy): Eukaryota > Euglenozoa > Kinetoplastea > Trypanosomatida > Trypanosomatidae > Trypanosoma > Trypanosoma equiperdum. The sequence continues at coordinate 40,882 of NW_027123451.1, read as the reverse complement.
ACAAGATAGACACGCCGCAGCAAAAGCAGCCCACACAAGTACGCACACGCACTAGTAAATGGAACGGAACGATGAGTAGTTGTGGTGCCGGTAAACAGCTATGATGTAAGTAAATTATGCTGGCCAAGAAAGGATACGAAAATTAGGGAGGAAATGACAAACACGCACCAGTCTGGATAACGTATATCCCACCACCCTTCCCACCCGGCGACCCCTCTCCGGGCTGCTCCTTCACTTTCCTATTTATCGTCAAACGACTTTCCACGACTGAGCCAACCATCACTAGAATGAGAAAAAAAGGCACACGCAATTTAAGCATGTGAAAGCAACAATAGCTGGAAGAAGACAGCATTACGCTTGACTACCAGAGGCAAGGGCCTTTATCTTTGCGATTGTCTCCATGACAAGGCTCTCCTTCTTCTGAAGGTCCTCACGACAACGCTGCACCTCCGCCTGTTGCTGCCCCAATAGCGAGGCAAGAGCTAACAACTGCGATGATGTCTGGCTGCTGATACCTTCGGAATGGGCGGGACCCCGCACAGCGTTGGGGTCCGCGTGTTTCTGCCGGGATGATGTCACCGCCTCGTCTGCGGAGGAGTCGTCATCATCCGACTCCACCTCTGAAGGGCGAGGTACTCCCCGGCGCTTAGTCTCAGCAGCTTTTGTCGCCTCAAGACTTTTACCATCAAAAACAGCCTGCATGCTCATGACAAGAGGTTCCTTGTTCACACCACTAAAGTACTCATCAGCGGTAATAGCGGGTTCATTTGCAAAGGTGGGAGGATACACGTCAGTTTGAAGCTCCTCATCTGCAGTTTTGCGTGGTAACAGCATCTGAACGTTGTACATTGACTTCTGTGTAAGGGCATAAAAGCGGGCGATCTCGCATTTGTGTGTGTCCAACATCCACTTGGGAACCATGCAAAGCCCCCGATGAATCTCCGATGAGGAGTACGAAGAACAGTTAATGAGCCGACTGTTTCTCAATTCGAAAGAGCGAATGCCGCCCTCACCGCGGCTTCCAATATAAAATAGGCTTGTGTCTTCGTCAAAAAAGGGCATAGAAACAGCACATGACTGGTCAACATCCACAGTGCTCGCTGGTGCCGCCAACTTGCGGATGTCCCATACCATTGCCTGACGCATTTGCATTGTATTTACTCCAATTGTAATGACAAGGTCGGCACGTCGTGCCCAAAGAGCACGCTGAGTTTTGGTGCTCTCACTAGCGCCGCTGGAGCAGACAATTTTTTGGCTTCTCGGATCCACAATGTTTAGTTTTTTATCCTTAGATGTGGTGCAAAGAAGCGAACCATCAAGATTCCAATCCAGCGAGCTGATCTGCTCCGCGTGGCACTTCACCACTTCTTTTGCGACACCTTTCTGGACATCCCACACGTTTACTACCATATCAGCACCCGCGGAAGCCAGCACGTTGGCGGCGCTGGGGTGGAAGCTCAGTAGACCCACCTTCTTGGAGTGGCCTTGCAGGTGAACAATGTTGTCAGAGCAGTTCTGCGTCAGACCCTCTTCGGGGATGTTCCACCCCATAATGGTCCCGTCCTCGCTCGCTGTGAATAGCTTCGACGAGTCAAATGGATTGAAGGCGACATCAATGATGTCCCCCTCCTGGCCCAAAAGTATGGGCGGGTTCGAGGCCAACTTCCCGCAATCAGTGTGGCGCAGAACAGCCGTGCTACCAAGTTGCAACCACGGTATCGCAATGAAGCGGTCGTTACAGGCGATAAGGTTGCTGCACTCCCACCGCGCTGCAGAAGGAGTCAGGTTTAGGAACTGTTGGTCCTGCCGTGCCGGTACAGCCTGTGTGTGTCGAAACCGCGATACGTCCATTGGGGTGCTCCTCAGTGGGGAAGATGCTTGTGTAGAATTACTTACGTGTGCGCGTGACTTGATCCTCACCATGAACAAGAAAAAGAAACGAACGTTGACAAGAGAGAATTAGATGGAAAACTAAATTGCATGGGGCACACCAACTGCATGCACACAAAGTGGAAGGTAAAAGCAAGCGCGATTCAACATCCTACACGCCCATCCAGAGCACAGATGAAGCCCACCAAACAAACGTATCAAAGTCCGCTCGCGTCAATTCAAAGCATGTGCTACACTACACCTAACTTGAAAACGGCTTGTTTTTATCCCTTATGAACGCCGACTCCTCGAGCATTTTATTCGCGTGCTCCTTCCTTTGATTCACTTCGTTCCGATAACCCTGCCACACATCCTCTTTGAGCAGCTCATTAATATCCTCGGTCGGCAGGCGTACAACCGCCTTCACGATATTTAGATTAGAGAGGGCATATATCACCGTTGCTGCCAAGAGGCCCATCACCGCGCGTTCGTAGATCAAGTGACTCTCGTACTTCAAAAAAATGCGCCAGTGGCGGCGCTGCATGGAAATATAAGAACGACGAAACTCGCCCTTGCGCATTTCCCACAATATGTGGTACCACCGCACCCTTTCTGGAAGGTCGTATGGGGTTTTCGCCTTCACTTTTGGCACACGTGGAGAGACTTGCATGACTCACGGCGGCGTCTCCGTACAGTGCCTAGTGGTTTCTCCCACTACCAACCAGCTTGGTCGGGGAGTAAAAGCCCGCAAAGCTGAACCCCCCAAAAAAGAGACAGTGTTAACAAAGAGTAAATAGGGGAAGATATTTATGAGATGCGCGATGCCAGGTCAGCCATAGCACCCGAACCGGCATCCCCTCCACAACAAGACAGCTGCATAGTAAAGCAATTGACCACAGATACCGCTACAATGGAAGACCCATAGCGTTCACATCGACTTCGTAGCAATATAACACAATAACAATATAACAAGATCGTGACGGGGCAGCGCATATGCACGACAACCTCTAAGACATGCAAGTGGCCGCAGCCAAGGATACGCAGCAGGCACGTCACCCCTCATAGAGGCGCTACATCCTCCACGTCCGCAGTGTTCCATACACTCACCTCCGGGAGATCTAAACCTCCCTCCTCAACAACCACTATATCGCCCACCCCTTCCTCTCCAGCTACAGAAACACCCCCACCACCCTCCAGGGTAACGAAACAGGGAGTCGGTGGGGGGGACGACCTTCCACAGTAATCCAAGGAATCGGTGTCATCCGACATGCACGTATGACAGGTGCTGTCCTCATGTTGTACTTCCACCTCGCCATAAACGGTGTCGCGCTCTCCACCAGGGCCATACCCTTGAACACCGCCACGGAAATCGCACGTGGCCTCCTCACCATATACCGTCCCGCACCCATAGGAACCACTTCCCCCGGCAACGAAGCGACGCATACGTAACGGGCACACCACAGAATTCTTGCTATAGAGCACTGAAAGTAGCAGAGACGCGATGAGGCCTCCGGCTGAAAAGTACTCATCTGGATCCACACGGTCCAGCGTGTACGGAGCAACAGCTACGGTGCGTGGCCAGTCTGACTCGCTCCACAGTTGAGGCATGTCATCCAGCACGGCAACACTTCGTGCGCGATGCACCGGTGCTACTCCCTCAGTGGAGGAAAACAGCTGGTCCCACACCCGCAGTACATCAGTAGTGGACTTCCGCGAGTCACACAAACGCCGCCGGTATTCACGCCAACTTTCTGCGTCCATGGCACCAACATCTGTCACGCCATCAATACTGGTGGGGCAGGAACCCATACTTTGCGAGGAAAAGCCGGAGTGGGGCACTGAGTTCACTAGGAACTCCGCTGTGTAAACACGTCCGCGATCAATCGGGAAAAGCTCCCCCTCGGGGTCGAGCAGCTGCCGCAGTATGGCCTCAGCGCGGCTGCGCGACGATTTGGTTACCAGCAACAGCGGAATGCCCCACTCCACAGCGAACCGCCGTAGCAGGTTCCTCACGCCACGTCGAACGTAAACAGTCTCCGTCCGCATCCCGCAGCGTGGATCCCCAGATACAAAGTAACTTACCATGCCCGACGCCTCGCAATGCCTCTCCAGAGCCTCCCGCTCATCGGCCTGCCCCTCCTCTTGGGAAGACCCCATATGAAACTGCGCCCTCCACAGCGGGTTGTCAAGGAAGCCATGGGCAAGCCGGTTTCTTGAAATGATGGCGTTGTCCACCAACGTGCGATCCATGTCAACCATCAGCACCTTGTCCTCCCTTAGGTGATTCAGGAGTGGCGCCACGTAGTGGCTGAAAGACTGAACGATAAACCGAGTGTCCTGCACGGCCCGAGTAGCAGACTGCGTGGGCCAACCGGGAGCTGTCGATGGGACAAGCGTGACGGAGGCTATGGGCTTTGCGTTTCGACCGTCAACGAGGAGGGCATCCAAACGATCAGAATGCGCGAGGCGGAACTCCGTCTTCAGCCGTTCACTCCTCCGTTGGTTTTGCTCGCGTCTCGAAAGGAGCTGACCGCAGCGTGAGCCATATGGAGAACCTTTAGCATTCCCCACGCTCGTCCCCTCCAGCGCTGTCTGGCAGTCTTTCTCGCCATCTCCAAGCACTTCACCTTGCGCCCAACATACGCACACCTCCACTGCGACGTCGTAGTACACATGAAGAGAGGCGCCACCTGAAACCCCAGCTGAAAGCGTCAGGTCGCTCGCACCACAAACACCACTTACGCTCTCTCCCCTCGTCCTCCGGCGACCAACTCCGTTACCAGCGCGTCCATCACTACGACCATTGTCACAGCGCTTGTGCCAACCACGATGAACGCGGCTCTCACGCGTCCCACAAATCACCAACTCCGTTGCCTCACTAATCGCGGTAATAAGGAGTCCCCGGCTCCTCGGGTTGCAATACACTGTGTCTCCTAGCAACTGGAAACGGACCGTACCGACCTGAGTGAACAGCAACATCAGTGGCATAGTTTCCTCCATCCAGTCACCCGCATTCTCTCCCTCAGACACGCACCCATTCGTGTCATTGCTGCCACGACGCGCACCAACATCGGTGCCCCCAGAAGCCCCATCACCATTATCCCCTGCAGAGTTTAGCACCACGGGGTCATAGTAGCAACGACGGGGGCTTCCACGGGCACACCAGAACTCCAGGCGCGCAGCCACCTCCTCCGCGAAAGCAACATGACCAGCCATGACTGACTTACTGTACTCGTCCACCTCCGTAGACGGCCTTCCTGTATGGCGCACTTCGTGTCCAGCAGCAGGTGGCAGAAAAATGGCTTGCTCTAGGGGCACGTCCACACTCTCCAAATTGGATGTGGGCTGCACCACCGGCACCGGCTCGCTCGATGAGCCTGTAAGAGGGGAAGGGAACGCGATGAGCCGCCCCACGGAGGGCACTGCACCGGAGAAGAAAGCCCCAGTGGCGCTGCACCGGTCAGAATACATAAGGAACCACGATGATCGTCCCTCGTCACTTTCACCCACGCTGCCATCCTCCCCGCTGTCAATCCCCCGCTGGGAGCGCGCATCGGTCGGCAGGGGGCCGCATCCCATGCAGTGCTCAGTGGAGCACCTACGGTTCGGTGCGAGGGGCGGAAGTAAGAACCTCCCAGCCCCCTCTCTCGAAAAGGACGGCCTGCCCTGAGCATTGCAAGCGGGGCGAGCAACAGAGGGCAAGCAAGCCACTACACCACTACGAGCGGGGACGCCCAAGCCGCCTCGACCCAGCTCAAGTCGCAGTTGCCTCATCGACCGCATCACATGACCCCACACACCGCCGTCTCCAAGCAACGGCCCCCCACCCCTCCGCGAAGCCACAAGAGCAATAGGAGCCACGGTGCCAGCTGCGGTTTCCGGGGGTGGTATAACTACCGGACAATGACGAGAGCAACGCGAAGGCTCAACATCCTCACAGCTAGGCCGCTCGCAATGTACAAAAATAAACTTGCGGTTTCCAAAGCATGGCCCTGAGTGCTCACATGCAGCAACGTCACGACTTGCCACGAAAACAAAGTAGCGGTTATCCGCAACGCCACCGTCCCCAGCATCAGGCCCACGGAAACCCACCGGCGACGTGGGAGGCGCACCGTCCTTGCAGTCACAACTCCAATCACTCTGGATACACACGACGCAACGCGAAATGAGCTGCAGGGCGCAGGCGGTGGGGTTCATGGCGACAGCCGCACGCATAAACAACCGCAAGTCCACCGAAGAGCACGTGTTGTCGTCACAACGCTCCTCGTCACAAATGGAACAATCATCGTCCGGTCGCTGGCCCATCGATGGCAAGGTGGACCATGAAGAAGAACACCCAAAGCGATCCACAGAGTGAGGCCGTGGCCGCTTATTGTTTTTGCTTTCCTCCCGGTCCCGTCCACGCGGCGCACGAGGGCCCCCGCCATCGCAGTTATTATCATCATCCCCTACCAAACCACCCTCCGCGTCGCCGAGCTCGGTGAATCGGCCCTTACCAGCCCTCCGCTGACGCCATCGACGGTGTCGTAAGAGCAAGTCACGCAGCACAGTGTCAGAGCTCCCAGAAACGGGCACAGACAAGAACTGCTGCAGCAGCGCCATGACAACCAGGTGACGAACTAGCTCGACATGCCTAGCAGCTGTAGCCTCCTTCTCCCAGCGCACACGGTCCGTCTGTGGTACGGTACCATCCCTAGAAACAGAGCGCCAACCGGAAGAGCTCCCGCTCGTACGTTGTTCACGCGGGCGATGAGCCGCCACCGCTATGCTGTGCCACGCGGAGAGCAAGTGATGCGACACATTCAGCGTGGCGCGCACATAATCATCTAGTAGTGTCGCAGAGCTGCAAACCTCCGCCAGAATGTACGAAAGCACCTGGAGCCATCGCGACGTGATGAGCGAGCAACCCCGCACGGCAAGCAGCTGAGGTGCTGGGGGTTCTAAATCAGGCGGGGCTTGCAAGTTTCTCAGCATTTCCAACACACAGAAGCTGTGGGCTACTCACAACGTGATTACACGATGTTTCCCTAACCCCAACTCTCCTGGAAGAGCTGAATGGCGTTCAGTGACGCAAGTGTGACAAAGCAACAAACGTACACCGGACCTGTTTTTCACTACCTAACCTATATACACGTACCATCTAACGTCTAACGGTACCAACGGATTAACAAAAAGGCTGCAGCACGGCGACGGGGATAGTGAAAAAGATTGTCTGCAGACAAGCTAAGGTGCTTCACCCACATACAAAGGGAATGCAGTGGCACGTCAACAAGGAGTAGAGCATAACGAGAGGAGAGAGACCGCTCAGAGAAAACCAATGTGGCGGCAGGTGAAAAAAATGACACAAAATTGCCTGAATGAACGAACAGCGCATCTGCACGGGGATGCAGCGGACACACTAGCGGCAACCACGCACCGCCGCTACTTCGGTAACCGCTGCTGATCAATGCTGTCAAGGAGCCTCCTCACCTCCTCGCGCTGTCGCTTCACTTCGGCCTTATCAGCCGCGACATGCAGCTTAGATATCACCTCGCGCTTTGCACGCATGAGCAAAAACGCAGGAAGCTCCTTCGTCGTATCGTATTTCAACACGCGGAGTACCTCATTTGCGTTCTCCTCCATGCTATGTCCTGAGCTGACGGAACGAGGGAGAAGAAAGCGGGCGATCAGGAGATTGTAGAACATAAGCCCAAAAGTAACACCAATACCAACATTCGCTACCACACCGAGCCTTTCCAGATACCGATCCACGGCTAGTTTCCGCTGGTAGTACCTGAAGTGCAAGCGGAATGTGGGATCTAAGAAGTTCCAAAAAACAAAAGTAGCCCATTTCACGCGTGCTGGAGAAACATAGGCCATCACAAATACTATTTGTCACTTTCCGCTCCTACTTACCACCAGAGTCTGGAGAGTTGGGAAAATACCTCGTGTGGAAAGAAAGATTAAGAGTAGGTGCACCCGTCGGGAATGGGAAGGGGAACAAAGCAATTTTAGATTCAGTTGTGACCAGTAAGTGTATACAGAGGCAGGTCGTTAGTAGTGTAGTCAAATTCCGAGTCATTCACCACCTACTAGAGATCATGAGTTCAACCAAAACC
>NW_027123451.1:23652-32904 GCF_001457755.1 Trypanosoma equiperdum | reverse complement strand
AAAAAAAAAACCACCATTCACATGTTTTACTCATTTTACTCCCCTCCCCACATACACACACCCTCACCCCCGATATCGCTTTGCACACGCTTATTCAGCGTTCTATTTGTGAAACTAGGCAGTTCACTCATAAATATGGAAATTAAGTTACTTAAATGCGACAAACAAACCAAAATACAAATTTAATAAATTGCACGCGGGGCCCATTAGGCACGACCAAATAATGATGTCCATGACCAGCGCCGCACGTCTATGTATGATGGTCAGCTGTGACACCATGAAAAAAAAAAAAAGAAAAGGCATGGTGCCCCCTCCCCTGTTCAGTTTCTCACGCACTGAAAGGGCCATTCATATTTGTCTCCCGCGCTGGCATGGGTGATACCGCCACTTATCCATCGGCTGCCAGATGTGATGAAATTTGAACGTAACCAACCCGTATTCCCAGACAATCATAAAGAAACACCGCACTACGGCCCATGTGTATCAATAGGAAGAAGGTACCCGGTGGATCACAACAACAGGAAAGGGGGTTTGTTATCACAAAAAGGTGGGAGAAAACGTATGGTCGGGGAAGGGATACCACTCGACCAGCGCCCGGAGAGAAGAAAAAAATAAAAGAGGGAACAATTCGAGCTGAAGGTAGTAAAAATAAAACGGCTAGAAAAACAGTTGTACGGACTGGCAAAACAAAAAAACAAAAAGGAAGGCACCTGGCTTCTTTTGAAAAAACACTACTTGTAATTGTTTGTCGTTACTTGAAACCCCAGTGACTGTTAATGGCCAGGCAAAGTGGACCAGAGACATCAACACAAGCTCAGGAGGGTATAAGCCCAACCAAAACAATCAGGTAAGCGTCTTTACTCTCGCCCCACCACCGCATGTTATCTCCGAAACCCCCAGTTGTGGGAACTTACGTGTCGAAAAACACCCCTTCCTCACAATACAGAAACGAGCGGCACGGTGGTTCCAATGCATTACCCCTCAATTGCCAGACCTTTTCTTTCCTTTCGGGTTCCCCTTCACTGCCCGGCGACCCTGCTTGGCCGCAGGTGCCTTTTTCACCCTCTTCTTTTCAGCCGGGCTGGCCGCTTTTCCTTTGCCTTCCGTGCCTTTTTCTCCAACCTTTCTGCCACCTTTCGTACCCTTCACGTTGGGTTTTGCTTCTTTGCCCTTTCCTTCCTTCGGTTCGGCATTTTTCGTTAACTTCTTTCCACCTGCGCTGGTCTTAGATCTTTTGGTATTTTCCTCACTCACTTCAGCATTAGCACCCTCTTCTTGAGTAGACTCTTCCGCATCACCGTGGCTTCCATCCTTACCCGTCGACACTCCCTTTGAAGAAGCCATGACGTGCTGGCGAAAGTAGTCCACCAGAAGCTCAACACCAAATCCGGGTGCCCCCGCTGGTTGGAATCCCCTTGGCTTGTCGGTCCCCATCCCCGAACCTGCAATATCAAGATGCGCCCATTTCACATCTTTCTCCACAAAGTTGCTTAGGAACGCCGCTGCAGTGCAGGAACCGCCCTCACGCACGCTCGGTACGTTAACAAGGTCGGCAATATTCCCTTTGATCGCCCTCTGGTGTTCATCCCCGATGGGCATCGGCCAAACCTCCTCCCCACTGCTTCGCCCGCTAGCCATAAGCTGCTGCACCAGCGCGATGTCGTTGCCAAAGAGACCTGCACGCCGGCTCCCAAGGCCGACAACAATTGCGCCTGTGAGGGTCGCAATGTCGATGATCGTATCGGCCTTCTTCACTAGTTTAGCGTCCTTCTGAAGGTAAGTCAGTGTGTCAGCAAGTACAAGCCTCCCCTCGGCATCCGTGTTCAACACCTCAACACTTAGTCCTTTGCGGCTAGTCAAAATGCATGATGGGTGGTAGCTGCTTGGACCGATCGCGTTTTCCGCGAGCCCAACGGCGGCCACAACGTTAACTGGTAGTTGAAGTTCGGCGATAGCCTTCATCGTAGCCATAACCGTGGCTGCACCCATCATATCCATGTGCATCGTCTCCATCGACCCGAATGGTTTAATGTTAAGACCACCGCAATCAAATGTAACACCCTTGCCCACGAGGGCAGTTGCCTTATTGCTCCTCTTGTCACCGACGTACTCAAACACAACCAAATAAGGCGTGTGTTTTGACCCCTTTCCAACGTTGTATATGAGGTTCAACCCCGCCTTCTCAAGCTGCTCTCCGTGCAACACGTTCTGCACCTTAATGCCAAGTGGGGCCAGTTCCTGATGAATCCACTCACAGTAAAACTGCGGAGTGCCCTCATCCTCACGAAGATTACCCAGGTTTCGTGCGTCATTTATGCAATGTCCAATGATATTTCCACTGGCAATAGAAGTCTTGTCCCCGCAGTCAATAATTAAATTCAACTGCTCATGACTCCCTTCTGCAACCGCCTTATTTCGCCTACCACGGCTCGGAGGGGGCAAGCCACCTTTAGCCTTCGATAGAAATCGGTCGTACCGATACGCCGCCGCGACGGCATAAGTAACCGTTTTTTCAGCTACGTCCTCCGCCGGGAGAGCGCTCGCAGGCTGAAACAAGTCTCCAACCGAATACAGCACATTTGGCAGAGAACGCATAACCAGTGCTGATGCTTTTAACTTAGACGCTTCGCGTACAGCAGCCGTCACGGCTAGGCGATAGTCCCGCACCGTTGGTTTCTCACCAATGCCGGCAAAGAGGCGCCGCCGCTCCGGATCCAACAAAATATTCCCCGGTGCATCACGGAAACCAAAAGGCACATCCACTGCGTCGTGTTTATCCACATCACCTCCATCGTCGTCTTCACGTAAAGCTTCAGAGTGGTCCTTAGGATTGCAAAAATGTGCCGACACGCATTTTGGGTGGGACACAAGGGATTTTACTTGGCTGTCACCAGCAACCTTCTCGATACCACCCTTGCCCTTCTTCGAAAAAGAAAAAAGCGGCAGTACATCCAACGACTTGGGGAGGCTTGCCCTCGCAATAACTCTCTTGAGCATCGCTGTCTGTCACCTGAACCTTGCTGCCAGATTATGTGCGTTCCCCAATACAGAAGAACCTTACACACCTCGTGGCACACAAACCCCGCTTCAGTATAAACAGTCAATGCCCCTGCGGTGAATGCTTTCCTACACACCGCTTGCCTGGTACACACTATCGTAACTTCGTTTTCAGAGGTACACATATCGAAGGAAGAACAAAAAAGAAAGAAGAACAGCAATGTATGTGGCAATCACAAGGTGGAAACAACAAAAAATAAAACACCAGCACAAAACCACAAACCACGACACCCCACGGCCTCGTAGCAGCAACCATAGATTCATAAAGAAAAAGCGTTTTTAGCTGACACACGAATGTAGTCGGAGCACCTTACAAACCCCACGATCTGTGAAGTTGAAGGAATCACACGGCAAGCGACAAACACATATATCATTTAATTTAGCGAAATACCTTCTTACAATCTACTCTTTATCTCAACTTCTTGGGGTCTATTGTACTTCTAGCAAAACGGACACACCAAAGTGCCTCTTCCTCTTAGTATGAGATATTGTATATGCTGTGTATTTTCGTGCGAAGAGGAGCGATTTCATCCTCTACTTTTCTATGGTCTTTGTATCAACAATCTGCTCATGGGTTCCTCATCTCTGCCAAAGAGAAGTGGTGATTTGATTCTGTCGGTCCCCATGATCTCCCGCTTCTATGAACCTGTGCCACGTGCGTCCGGACGCAGACACCATGAAAAAATATATATATATAACATGCCTCGGTGGTACACCAAGTGCGGTGTAAGATAACGGTGACCGCAACAAAAAAAAAATAATAACGTTTAACAAACAACGAAACAAGGGATGGAAATAATGTAACAAAAAGGGGAGAAAACATGTTACTAAAGGATAAGAGGAGGAAAAACACTGATACTGCGAACAAGCGATCGAGTCCAATACAACACTCATAACGCGCACATGGGTGATGGGCGCCGCACGACGGCCCGTCACCGCCCATGCGCAATCGAGTTTGTGCACAGGTGAACATCCTAAGGTTGTTTTTGGGGTACCGCCAGTAAGCCATGTGCGTGTGTGCCCCTCGCGGCTTCAGTGGAAGGAAGAGCTCACTGTATGGCAAAGCCACGGAAGAAACGATCACTGAAACGGTAGCAGGTAACGGCGTCGCCAGCGGCACCGTCCGCAACGGGAATAAACGTACGCGCGGTAACGAACACCTGCTCCGTCTGCAGAAGCGTCACGTGAATCGGCTGGTTGGACTTGTACACGTACGTGCTGAGATTTGGCCCCGGCCCAAATCGCGCGAGCTGCTGCGCTCCTGTACCAAGACCAACCCTCACTGCCTGTTCAGGTGCCGTCGCTCCACCGGGAGCTGCTGGCTCAGTTCGGTCAAGGGTGTAGCACACAACGCCTCCCGCGGGTGGATCCTCAAAGAATACCTCCATCTCACTGCAGCTGACGCAGATGACCGGTGGCGACAGGTCACCGCGATGAGTACGGTCGTTATTGTGAGGGTGCAACCCTCCCTCATCCCGAGCCTCACGGTTCCACGATGTGCCACGACGACAGTCGTACACAGCGGCTGAGCTGCGAATGTGGCGACGCCCACCGCCGTTCACCTCGTCGAGGTCCACCCCCGTCCCATCGCCATTGCCATCACCCACAAACGTCCAGGCGTAGATAAAGGCAACGTCCTCACGCAGCGGAACAAACTCTCCAGTGTACACGAATCCCCGCCTGCGAGAGAACTTTGGCTTCTGGCGTGCTTCACTGACGTAAACTAGCTGGTATAAGATGTTCGTGTTCGGTGGGCGACGGGACTCATCAAAGTACAGCTTGGCGTTCACAGCATGCACACGCGCAACCGGGGCCGGTACCTGCGGATCAAAGAAACTGTGGCCCGCCCTATACACCGTAAAGTTCGCAGTCACAACCTCACTCGTTAGTCCCGTATCACTTCCGGACACGGCGACAGCACGCACAACGACTGGCACCGACGAGCCATTACACGCATTGCTGAAAGGCGGCACAGAGAGCGTGAACGGCCCCGTGTACAGCAACGATGGGTATCTACCGTCCACGCTGTACCGGATCTGATCGGCCGTCGTACTTTCGTTGTTAGTGGTGATAATTATTGGAGTAAATGTTGTCACTTCACCCTCATTGGGAATGATGCGCGGTGGCAAAGGATGCCTGATCGGTGTGATGCTGCATTTCGTTGCTACATCCCGCTGGGTGGAAAAGTCGTGCCTGGAGAAATCGTTGGCATGCTGACAGCTCGCCTCCATTTCAGTGTCTCCAGACCCTGACGGCGTGTCCCCGGGGAGCACGTCGAAGCAGAAATTATGCACCGCGCCCACATACCGCATGGAAGGCGAGACGGTGTGTGCGTTGACCGTGTATCGGCCGGGTCCCCGGAACACAAACGGGTGACTGTAAAGCAGATATTGTTCACCATAGTGTTCATCAGCACCCAATAGTCGTGCTGGGGAGACAGCGGTACGATCACATTCCTTGAGGAAGCCAGGCGGTGTGTACTGCACATCCACAAGTATGTCGCAAGGGTCAACATGCGATGTGCGCAGTTGAACCTCCAGCGGAGCGGCGTGAGCACCCGGACCAGGTGTACAGACGAGCTCGAATTGATGGCGTCGCTTGAACCCGCGATAAAGAGCAGATCCTGCATAAGCTCCAGCTTTGCGGCGAGACCACCACGAGCACACCAGCAGAATGATGACAACAACCGTCAGCAGGCCGCACATGGAGAGAACCGCTATGACAATTTCGGGCTTGACGGTTGCTGTGGTCATTGCGTCACTCAAATATGTACTTGTTTCCTGCGGGTTTACAACAACGACAACAAAAAGGCTGCTAACCTTGTTAGAATGACTGTAGTGGGCAAAGGCAAAAAGGAGAAGGAAGAAAGCAGAGCTACGTCCAACTTCACAGTAAATAGACAGAGATATTTTTCCAGGTTATTTGGGGGAAGGCACAGGTCGCCATTGGATTCATTGTTTTGTGTCGTGCACTATAAACATTATGCCTCTTACCGCTGTGCGATCACGGCTGTAACTGCCGTCTATACACTATCCGCTATTGCAGCTTTTGATAGCGATCGCAATGCCAATGTCGAGACACACCACACATGAACCCCACAGAAGTCTAGTGATGCTGTGCGCGCAAGCTATGTGTGCAAGCTCCTCGACTCACGCCAATTGGGGGGCACGGCAACGCCGACAAGAAAGTCGACAATAAGAAAAAAAAACACATCAAGAGAAGACATTCAATCCCTTCGCCTTCGCGCATCCCTCCTCAACGCTAAGGGATCAAGTTGTGCACGTCAACTTAGGCATTACAATCAACACAGTGGCAAAAACATCGCTATGCACCGGCGCCACATTTGCGAAGAGGCGGGTCACAGGTTCTAAGCCAATGCGTCAACACTCCAATGTTCTGATGATCGAGTCGTGGTGGCTATTGAGGTTTAATTTACTAACACGATGGGACACGCAAAACATAGCAGTGACAACAAGGAATAAAACGCATGGAGCAGCAGGATTTGGGAAGCACACCAATACCGCAACCTTGCCCATGCACACGCCAAAGACAATGTAAGACAACTACACAGCTCTTGCAAGCCTTTCCACTCCAAAATTAGACGGGTGCCGCTCTTGCAGTTACCTCCCAAAGCGTCTCTCAACGCAGTGGCGGGGTCTCAGGTAGGAGAAGCAGCTGCCGCTTCATCGCAGCCAACTGATGCTCACGTATTGCCGCTTTTTCAATCATTTCCCGGCCGTGCTGAGAGACACCTAGCCTTGCCGCCACCTGCGCCACGCAGTCGCGCGCCGCATCGTCGTACAAACCACCTGACATACATACGCAAACCGCGTCGTATAGTAACACATGACCCAACACTGCGGGGAAGAGGGTACCCGTGAAGAAAGAGGACATTCCGCTTTCACCACCCATTTTTCCGGCGCTCAGCACCTCACTGTGGCCGCTACCACCGAGGCTTGCGGCGGCCGGCACGACGTCAACAAACCGCATCAGTTCTAGTTTTGTCTGCGTATCGTGCTTCGCATCGCACGCGACAAGGTGTTCGATAAGACCACGCATATACTCACGTTCAAGCCGCTGCTCCGGACGACTGGAGACGCAAAACAACACCGTTTTCACGTACACGTACGGATGGTGGCACATTCCAATGTGTGGGCTGTAACGGCAGCCGTACAGCACGTCCGCGATGAAGGTGCAGCGGACAGCATTGAGAAAGAAACTGTGAAAACATGAGGATATGCGAAACATACGGAAACGAGAAATATACCGGTGCAGTATCCACAGCTTCACGCTGCCTACCACTGGGAGAAAAGGGAAGGCGAATAAGGAAAAAAGTTTGAGAACGTCCACAATCTACAGGAAATGCTTCACCGCGGAGCAAAGGGCAGTAAGGCAACACACAAAAGGATAAATTGTAGCGGCACACAGACACTCAAACACCTGGAAAGAAAGTACACTCACGAACAAACCACGTGCACAGAGTGTGACAGGCGAAACGCAGTATTCCCATTCAGTACAACACGAAGCGTGGAACCACAACTGAACGAACGCTCATAAGCACTGAAACGGAGTAAAGCCAAAGCAAACACCGTACCGCCAACAGAAAGACCTTTTGCTACAACTCACAGACTTCCTACGTCTCCCGCATCATCGGCTGATAAATGTAGCGCAGGCACAACAACAAAACACGTGAGTAGACATTTGAGACCAAATAAAAAGAACGGCTCGCGGGTAATGCATCAACCACGAAAAGGGGATGGAGGTAATATAACGGAATCAAAACACGGTTAGTGGTGCCCGGACCACGCTCGAATATAAGCAGGTTGTTTTTCATCAGTGCACGCAAACTTAAGCGGGATCAAGTCCTTGCAGAGTTGTGCGGGTGCCACCCGGTTAGTAAAGGGCAAAACCATTCGCTACCAACGTATTGGTATGTAACCACGCGAATATTATGCTCGCAGCGCCTCATCACATGACTTTGGTCCCCCAACGCACAACACATTGCCAAACACAGTGCAATTTACAATACACATCGCTTCCGGTTTCGGGCTCAATTCAGTCGCTATGTACGTTTATGATTAACGCATTTACATACGACGGAACAGATCATCGGTGGTGCGCAGAGTTATATCAGCACACCGAATTGTATCCCCCATATTTCCCCCAAAGCGGTGCATCTTCGAGTGGTGGTGTCCCGAATGCAGCATGCAGAGCGATCGTCAAGGTACAAAACCTCCGCCACAACCCCCAACTCTGCATATGTGCAGCAAATGATGCGTTTGTGGCATTTGGCTGGAGAAACATCGAGTGTCAACCCGCTTTGGAGCCGCTCATACTGTAGGTTTATTTGTGACCGCAAACCAGCCGTCGGGATTTAGGTCACATAAAGGATTCATTTTTTTTTTGGTTTTGAACGCGGCCCTACTGAGCAGAAAGCACCTAAGTGTCCCAAGTGGCTCCGCAAGTGCTTGTAAAAGGTAGAAACGGTAGGATAGAAGGACAACTTTTTGTTATTTTACCCTCCTTGCAGGTGAGAAGTGTCAGCTCCGTTTCGAGTGTTACCATTCCAGTTGGGACAAAAGTTGATGTTGCTTCATATTATTGCTCCTGCCTTCATATACGCCGTCTCCCCTCCCCGTGATGGTTACGATGAAGTAAGCGAGTAAAAGTATTGAAGGGCCCGAAATGCTAAGGAGACACCGGAGTGTCTGCGGGTGACATCTGCAGCAGTAGTAGTGGCAGCGTGAGTGCATGTCCGTGCGGTCGGTACAAAATTGTGATCCGCATGGCCGTTAGAAACGATGCCACTGCAAATACAAGAGACAAAAAAGGGGAGGAGGAGGAGGAAAGCAATGGTGAGAAGAAAAAAAAGATCATCACCGCTGGCATCGTAAGGGTGAACTTAACGGCAATGCAGCACAAACTATACAGAAATACAGGGAAAAGGTGCATAAGCTGAATGGGGGTGGAGCAATATGTTAATACACATATGCGAGAAAATACATATACACTTACGTATTGCTGAGTCGTACTTGCTTTTGTTTTGTCACCTGCACTGAATTTTTCTTCGTTTGATGTCCTTACCGCCTCCAAAACAGTCAGCGGGCATATAGCCAAGAAAAGAGAGAAGGGAAAGAAGAAAACATGCGCATGGTGAGGAAAACAAAAATTGGAGGAGGGTACAAAAAAACAAGC